>NC_134572.1:82066120-82311120 GCF_050947875.1 Dermacentor variabilis
AATAACGTCAAATGGAGGCCACCTATTTATTTCCATCGCAATTTAGTAAGGAGGACTGCTTCGTCAGCATACTCGCACATTCCGAGTATACGTGTGAGTACGAACTTGGAGAAAGAAAAAAGAGCTTTGGGCTGTTTGTTTTAAGAGTCAGCGAACGTGTATACAGAGCATGATTCCTGGCAGAATATGATTCCTTCCAGATGATTCCTTGCAGAATATGTCATTAGTAAAGTAAATAAACTTGTTGGCGAGAGGCTGACAACATAATAGATTTTACTGGTGATGCCATTTTTAGAGTAGTTCATTGCCAGGGGGTCGCTGGTCACCTGTGTATGATGCACTTTTGCGTTACACCAACAATTACAACAATAACAACGACTGCACATTCATCTAATCGTCTCCTGCGCGGAAACAATCATTGATGAAACGAATTCTCAGAAGCCCGCATGGTGGAGGAAGATTCACGAAAGAGGGCGTGGGCTCAAATGAAGGCTGCGATGGCCGCATTTCGATGGGGGTTAAATGCGAAAGCGCCCGTGCACCGTGTATTCGATGCACGATGTTCGAAATGAATGCGGAGCCCCCCACTATGGCGTACCTCATAGTCATATCGCAGTTCTGGCACGTTAAAACCAATTATTTGATTTTTATTTGTATCTTTAGGTCACGAAAGACAAGTTTGGCATCTCGCAGATTGCAGCCTGAACTTGCAATGGCACACAATAATTTTCTTCGAAAAGAAGCCTTCACACTTGCAGAGAAAAAAAAAATCTTGTGGAGGCGAACTTTTCTTTCAAAGCAGTTCAGGTGCACAGTGTCGTCAACGGTTCATTCCGTTTCAATGGTCGAACCTGTCACATTTGACGGAGCTGACAAAGGATATAATACCGGCTATCCTACGCAGTATACGGCAGGTATACAGCAGCGCTGTCAGAGATCAGTGGGACAAGGTCGTAGAATTGCGATGGCCGTGCCTCGTGTTCCGTACCGGTAAGAGCTCCTTTTACGATATTTCTCTCATCTGACACGTGCGCGCTTGTTCCTAGCTTTCTGCCGTCTACTTCTTAGTTTTTTTTTTTCGTACTAACGTGCCCTACAACAATAGGGACTCTTATGTCGCGAGAAAACGGAAGTAAAGCAAACTATTTGCCTTTCATGAGGCCAGAAGCATCCCCTAGCCGCCATTCACTGCCGTGATTCTGTCCTTCCGAATCTCCCATCGCTTCTAATATCCCATAAATAAGCTTTTGACGCAACAATGCACATGAAAGCCAGCACCCGCTGGTTCACTCGTACGTCGAAATAGACTTCTCTCGTAGACGGCTCTGCAATGAACTAAAGGGTACACCGTGTTTATACGTCACTGCGCGAGCATCGGATGCGTTGCCCTTGCACTGCGAAGGCCTTTCTGTCATTCTCTACAGCCGGAATCCATATTCATTAGCAAAAAGCTATGGCTTTCTGCTGCTGCATCCGCTGTGCTAGAATGGATTCTGTGATATCAGCAGCTGAATTCTCCACAGAGTGTACTTCAAGAAAAAAAAACAAAAATAAAGCCACTGTTGCGGAAATTTTCGTGGATGTAAGATTGGTTTCGGGCTTCATAGAATGAAAGCAGTGGACCACTTCAACATTGCCTACGTTCTTGCAGCTATAAATTGCAGGCGTAAAACCACGCCTGTTAATTCATTTAAGGGCAGTGAGAACGGCAAAAGTAAAAAAAAAAATACTTGCGGTTTGTGTTAAAGGGAAAAAGACCATCAGTGGTATTATTACATAGATATTATTGACATATTTCGCTATTGTCAGTGTGATAGTTTTGCAATTCTTGTCTAGCGATATTAGCTGAAAATATTGCGATAAGTGACCATCAGCAACACTCATTTGGTACACTTTGAAAGAGGGAAACATCGCCAAGCTTATGTACCAGTGTTTACGTACGGAAGGTCGCGTGATAGTACGTTATCAATAGTGCGCTTGAAAATAGTCAATATCAATCAATCAATCAATCAATCAATCAATCAATCAATCAATCAATCAATCAATCAATCAATCAATCAATCAATCAATCAATCAATCAATCAATCCAATGAATACAGTGTTTATTATATGTCCCGGGAATTCTAGCCATGAATGAATTAATGAATCTATCACTCAGTCATGTTTATTTAACGTGCCCAGAAATCGCCCTAAGGCCCGAGCGCTGGCGCAAGGTCAAACAAAAAACTACAAATACACATACAGGAACAAAAAATAAAATTGAAAAGGACAATTATGAAACAAAGAAGAGTTTACAATAAAAAAAGTTCCACGAGATCCACAACACAAAGACAGAGGAATAATCCGTGAGAGTTAATAAAAATAAATTAATAAATCCAGCCTTTAGATTACGTGCCCAGAAAGAATCGGTACATTTTAATACGGGCGCTCCGGTAAGAAAATATGACTTACAGCTTTAAAAAAAGAATGCGAAGGCAAAACAAGAAGGTGCATGTACATAAAAGCCATTTGGACTTTCCCGTCGATGCGTGTTTTTATTGTTGCATTTTTCTATTATAATAAATAATATTTCTTTGTTTTGAACACGTATACACAATTAGAAAGAAAGAAAGAAAGAAAGAAAGAGAGAGAGGAAGTAGTAGCATGGTCGGGTAAGTTCAGCATTTCCTATGGATGTAAAATTGTCCCGAATAGCGGAATAACTTATAATATGTAGGCTAGCATTACGTTCATTTAATTCCTATTTTTGAAAGTACCCAAGAACAGCTGTACGTCATTAGTATTGCACCTTTACAAAGGCGTACAGTCGCCCTTGGGCACTTTCAGAAATAAATTAGTGAAATCAAATTAATGCTAGCCTCAAGGGAGTTGCTCTTCCGCTGCACAAAGAACAGAAATGGAAAACAAACCATAAAACATAAATAACAGTGGTACAAGTTGCAACAAACAATTGAATTAAATCAAAGACAGAAATCAGATAACGAGTAAATACAAGACCTCGAAAGGTCAAGATTATTGCACAAGGTACCTTGTTGTGATACAGGACGTGTTATAGCGTTCGAGGTGCAAGAGGGGTTCGCGTAGAAAATGCTGGGATTATGCAAGTTTGGGCGAGGCAAGCTCAACCTTACAGCTGACACTACCCGCGGCCAACAGAAGTGGTTGTGAATTACTTTGTGCAAGAATAACTAATCATGATATTTTCACCTTATTTCAAGGGGTTTAATATTAAACATGCGCAGCACACGCCCTTAGGCATGGATTACACGCCGTCCCAGAAATAGATCGTGCAGGATACGGATGAAACGTCGCAGAACACGTTCAATTTATGCCGCATTTGGTCAAATTAGTACAGTTCCGTAGAACAGAACTAAACTCTAACTTCGAGCGGACAAAACAAGAATGCAAGAGAACAACGGCATTGTCATTCGTGAACTTTTTTGTCATCCTTGATACGACACCAAACTTTCTGTACGATGCATTAACAATGTTTGAAACGTTCTTGGAAAGTTAGTCGGGAGTAAGCCAATATTCTGAAGTTGCGCGTACAACTTGCTCTTTTCAAAGCAATGTTATCAAGTGAGTATTCATATGGTAAAGTGCACATTTTATGACTAGAGGAAACAAGTATCTTAGTTCTATTCATACAGACAATGTCGGGACCACACCACTCCGCGACATAATTCACATCCTCCTGTAGTAATTCACAATCCTCCGCTGATTCTGTTTCACAGTAAAGATTAACGTCGGCAGCTTGCAATAGGAGACGCCGATGACGCATACATTCTTCAATATTATTAATAAATATATTGAAAACTATTGTGCCTAAGATAGACCCTTGCGGAACACCAGAAGTTGATTCATAAGGCAAAGAGTACTTGGTACCAACGCGAGTGTAATTTAACCGAATAGACAGGTAGTCTTTGATCAGCGTGCGTAGACTAGTACTAACGCCATAACTTAACAGTTTATGGATAACGAGATTATGCGAAACAACATCAAATGCTTTTGACAAGTCGAAGTATACGGTGTCTAACTGTCTTCGGTTAGCAACAGTGGGCGCTGCAGCATCAAGAAAAGAAACAAGGTTTGTTTCCACAGATCTACCATGAACAAAACCACGTTAGTATACACTAATCTTAAGCTTAAAGAGAAACGACAGATGTGTAAACATAGCTATTTCAAACACTTTTGCAAACGAAGACAGGAGGGACCTGGGGCGATCATTTTTGACGTCACTCATGCTGTCACTTTTATGAACTAGCACAACTATTGCATTCTTCCAACAAGAAGGAAAGGCACTTGTATGGCAAAGCAAGATTAATAATGTCCGTAAGGAGAGAAACAAAAAATAGAAGAACAACCTTTGATAACAATTTTGTAGTCAGTCGGAAGGAAGAGAATGCTTTAGTTTCAGCTGACTTACCGCCGCCTCGATACTATGTTCTGAAGAACGTGAAATGCTGAAATGGTCACTGAAACTATACTGCATGTCACTGGAGCTAGGTGCATGCACTGTATTCAAGAAAACCGAGGAAAAATGTTCAGCGAGTGCATTAGCGATGTTGCTGCAATTTATACAAATGCCACGAGAAGAACGATTTATTACGTTAATCCCAAGCCGCTCAGAATTGCAATTTTTGACATAGATTCAGAAACGCTCACTATCGCATTTTACGCTCACTTCGACAAACTTAACGTATGCGCACTGCATCTACGCGTTAAGCGCTTCACCTGGCTTCGTAAGACACTAAATTTTTTTCGTACCACTTAGACGATTCCGTTTTCTTGGACTTCCTATGGTATCTTAGCTTCTTATGTAGTAAAACGCGTTATTCCTCCGAAAAGCACTCAGAATAGCGCGCAGGACGGAACTCTTTGCAGGAAATGAATGCTTCCGAAGCATGTTGTACACTATCAGTAAGCATGATAACTACTCTGTCGATATCCGTGGCGCTATACTGTTCAGACCAGCAGTGGTAAAGACCTAGATAGTCGCCGTTCGGAAAAACAAATGAGCGGAGACGCTAACTGAGCTCACGAATAGAGTCTAGAAAAATTGTGAATTCTAGCGGAAGATGCCAACAGGAACTAAACCGCTAACAGCAACCAAAAACTCAGCAACACAGACATTGGCCAGAATGACATCTAACACGTTTTCGGCGGCATTTAGAACTGTGTTAAACTGTGTTAATTCAAGAAATTCAATAAAGAAGAACAGCGCATCCCTGCGAGGGGACGATGAAGATACGGATGTTGCACGCGAAGAAATCCCAAACGATAGACGGAACATTGATATCGCCAGCTATTAGGAAATTATATTTTGCAACATCAATAACAGCAACTGAGTTATTCATATACTCAGAAAACAGCCCGTTACTTGCGTTAGGAGGGATGCAGGCTGCGCAGAGCAGCACATTTTTGCCGCTCTTAACAGGAATTTCAATCCACAGAGTTTACGGTACAATATCAAGATCCGCACGCCTTATAACACTAAGATTGTTGCACACGGCAATTAGCCCATAACCGCCGTATTTAACACGCGGTGGAAAATAATTCTTAGACAGTAAGTTGTTACACGGTGAATCTTTAGTTAAGCAAATGACATGGTATGACCCGGTTAGCAAGTTCTCGTTGAAGTAGGGGAATTTCTTGCGTAGACCAAGAACATTTTGGTAAAAAATGGAGAACCTAATTAACAAGGTTAGAAAAGAAATTACCTTATTTTGTCGCTGGCGTCCCTGGATGCATCATGCCTGCCGTATAAAGGCCTGAAATGACAACCCTTTGGCCAAATGTTTTCCGAGTTGATTTCTTTGGAAGAGGTTCGCGTTCATTGTGACCTGGAAGGAAGCCTAACTCTCGTGCTTCGTATTAAGTTTCTGGCAGTCGAAATCGCTGCTATCAACTACTTTGTCCAGCGTAGCACAGAGTCCCTCGTAAGTTGTCGAAAGGGTGAAGCGCGACATGAAAATCAAACGCCTTCGCGGCACAGAAACCAGCTTGCTGGAAATACTTGCCCCCAGCGACGGCTTCGCACTCGGCTTGGGCTGGAGCTGAATTGGTTGTAGGCCTGGACGAGCATTTGCTTCCCGCGATCATTTGCTTCCCACAGAAGCCGATGTCGATTTCACGCTAGGTTATTGTTCCCGTACCGACGCGAAGCCGGTGGAGAGGACAACTTGATTTTTGACGTGCTTCCAATGGGACATCGGGGAAGGCACCAAAGGAGGCCCCTTGTTTCCGTCCCCTTGCTGCTGCGCACGTTTGTTCAATGACTCTGTGTTCCGGGCCAGGTGCAAGCGAAGGCTTTTGTTGTCCTTCTTCAGATCAAGAACCGCACGTGTAAGTGAAGCGATTTTGTCGCACAGGGCCGGCATGACGACACAAAGCTGGTAGCAGGTTCCGTCGCACGGGGTGACGTCCTGGTCCAGCGAGGCACGCACAGCTGGCGTTTGTAGTCCTGTGCTGTCGCACCCGTTGCGTCCAATCCGTTGGGAACGCTTGTAAGTGCTCGATCCCGTGGACGTGTATAGCTCCTACTGTTCATCAACGATATTCGAGCACTTGCCGTGGAAACGACGGAACACAGCGACTGCAGCAACTGAGAAATCGCTGCCGACTGAAGAACGGCTGCGAGCACGAACAGCACTTAATCTTTGCATCCGTCATGACATGTCAGCAGAAAAAACGACCGTACATGCGCAAAGTTGGCGGAGTGAGGGAGCGCGGCAAGAACGTATCCGCGCTCATTCAGTGCGCACCAGTGAATAGAAATCAGCCAGATTAATCTAGATGAATGGTAATTTACACTACAGCCTTTCAAAACAATTGTTAATCTTCGAAGCAGGTAATGCCCATTGTTGCGTATAGCGGTGGGGATATGGTGATTTATACAGTCTTAGACACACTAGCTGTGATTGTGTTAGCTTGCTTTACTTTGGTCTGTATTGTAACATCCCATTAAGCAATATAAACATAGCTTACAGACATTCTTACCTTTATGGTCAATAAATAAATTCTGCTTTGGGTGCATATATGGAGCATTGATAATGATGCGAAGGATTTTATTTTCTAGAAGAGATTAGGTTTATAAATTACAAACTATGGTTCTACAACATACAAGATTGCAGTAGTTTACATGGAAGTGGAGTAGGGTGTTGCAATACATATGTTTCACTTTGCGCAGGAGAAAATCTCTGTAGCGTGATGAGGCACCTATTTCTTCCGTTATTTTTAGTGTGTATGGTTAGTGTGTTCAGTCCATGTCACATTTTTGTATAATCTGATGCCAAGAGATTCGAATGACCATATGTTATTGTTTCAGACTTGTAAGGTAAAGAGATTTTTTTTTAATTCACATTTCTTATTTTCGGGTCAGAAAAGTACGGTATGTGAATCGTTTTCATTGAATGGAAGTAAATTGGTGTTTTACCGCACTGCTAGCTTCAACTAAACGTACTAGATTCTTTTATGCGCAAAAACACTCGTCTACTGAGCTTTGTGTCAAAACATGAGCTGGGCCCTCCACTAAGGCTTTCCTCATATCACGTCTTTTGTTGAACGTCATATTTCATTTGATTTTTACATCGTGCCCAACAGCTAAAAGCATCTAGTCACTGTGGCTCTGAAATCGGATCGACTGATAGGAAAAACGTAATTACGGTTCGACGAGTGCCTCCTGATGAACGTACTTCCACATCTCTAAGAAAGGAAGGAGAATGTCTTGTTCCCGCAATACGAAACTACAACGTACTAGATTCAGTTGTGCGCTTTATCAAACTCGGAGCACGCCCCGGTGCATCAGCATGGCCGTGCACTGGCTCGGCGACAGGAAATGTAGAAGCCACGTTTTGATCACGGCAGAACGGGCAGAAGGGGCTTGCGTAGTGGGCCGCGAAAGGAGGGGTGTTGTCGGCAGCTGTTGCGCCGGTCGTACGCCCGGGAGTTCAGTTCCAGGAAGGACGGCTGCTCATCCTGCGGCGCTGTCGACAACGGAGTGGGCTTTGTCTCCCACCGCTGTCGCAAGTGTAGCCTCCTCATTTTGCGAAGGAGCCGGACTTTCTCTTTCTTTCCTCTCTCTGTCGTCTTGTTCTACTTCTCATTTTATCGAAGGGGCCGGTCTCGCTGTTGTCGGCGGTTCCTTGCGCTTGCTTCTCTGCATGCAGACGTGGATGAGCGGGAAGTGGAGGAGAGTGAAAGTGACTTTCCCTCTTTTGTCCAATCGCGGAGCCACCACCCGACCAGCCGGCACGCGTTGCTAATTAAATTGGCGCCTACGCTTGAAGTACGAGAGCCAGTTGTGCTCTGTAGATTCCTTTCAGATCCTAAAGGCCTTCGCTCTGTTAGTATCGACTTTGTGTCCACTGGGAGTTCCTGTGATGATCCAGAGGACAGGCTTGATTCGGACGCCCTATAATATTGAGTTGTGATTTATGCGCCTTGCGAATAGCAGTCGAATGAGAAAGCTTGAATAAGAAAAGCGAAATTTGCAAGTGTTCGCCCTGTGTAAAAGGCATATTAGTGTGCTTGAACGGAACGTCGCAGTGCAATTGAATTCTTTGCAAAGTAAGTCAAAGTTCACACTCATATTTAATCAGAGCATTTGAGTATATATTATGAATTTTTGGTGTTCCTGTTCGATCCGCACTTATACTTCTATTTTGAGCATGGAACCAGAAGAATGCATAACTGAGGTTTTTTAGCGCACGAAAAGGGACGAAAGACAGTGGAAAGACGCGGACACAGCGCTAACTTCCAACACTTGCTTTATTCCACGAAGCGGTACACACATATATATACAGGTAACACACACCACCATACGCATGCGCATATCTATTGATTTTTAATCAAATGAGACAGCAACGAGACATGTCTAATAGAAAGTAAAGATGATATCAAAGATGAAAGAACCACCATGCATAGCGAAAAAAAAATTTTTTTTGTAATTGCAAGATTAAAATGGTCATCTCGATCAGACCACCCCCTGCGTATCGTTTAAAAAATCGAATTCTTTTTTTGAAAGATCGATTGAAGGTGGGAGGGGGGGGGCGCTAACACAAGCGCTCCCTAAACTAGCGATCTTCGCCGCTTCAATAATCTCACGTGTTGTTTGCGCTGCGCTTCTTCATATCACCGTGCACTGTTTATGAATGGGACTGCACCCATGCTTTCTGCAGTGAGTCAGCCCTAATGATTGCGCTTCGCCGCTCATGTCCTCACAAGTGTTTGTCCAGTTTTCTGGCGCAAGTGGATTGCCTGAAACAGGCCGGTTTCCCGCAGCATATCATCACAGCTGTGGCCGAAGGTCTCCTTACGACCGCAAAACGCGGGCGACAGGATGAGCAGTTTACTTCACCGGAAAATGCGCGAGTGAAGCAGAAACGCGCAATCATACCGTGCATCCACGATATCTCGCACAGACTGAAGAAGATTGGCAATAACGCAACTATAGGCGTCATCTTTCCAGCGCCAATCAAGCTGTCCAAGTTGTGCAAGGCCAGCTACTGTGGTTCTGAGAAGCGCAGTTGCCGGACAAATCACAAGGAATGCTACGTTCATTGTGAGAACAATATCGTGTATGAACTGCCCTTGTCGTGCGGCAAAAAATACATTGGCCAAACAGGAAGGTGCGTAAATGACAGGTTGCGTGAACACGCAAATAATGTGCGAACTGGAGGATTGGGGCATCTGGCTTTTCACTGCAGAAAGCATGGGTGCAGTCCCATTTATAAACAGTGCACGGTGATAGGAAGAAGCGCAGCGCAAACAACACGGGAAATTATTGAAGCGGCGAAGATCGCTAGTTTAGGGAGCGCTTGTGTTAGCGCACATTCACTCGATCTTTCAAAAAAAGGATTCGATTTTTTAAGCGAGACGCAGGGGGTGGAATGATCGAGATGACATTTTAATCTTGCAATTACAAAAAAAATCTTTTTTTCGCTATGCATGGTTGTTCTTTCATCTTTGTATCATCTTTACTTTCCATTACACATGTCTCGTTGCTGTCTTATTTGATTAAAAATAAGCACATATGCGCATGCGTACGGTGGTGCGTGTTACCTATATATATATGTGTACCGCTTCGTGGAATAAAAGAATTGTTGGAAGTTAGTGCTGTGTCCGCGTCTTGCCACTGTCTTTCGTCCCTTTTCGTGCGCTAAAAAACCTCAGTTATAGAATACCAACACGCCCTAACCTACGCTCTTCCAGAAGAATGCATTTAGCGGTGCTTGCGGTGGTGTTGCTACAAGAGGGGTTAGCCCAGCAGACTTGACCGGCAATTGCTCCGCCTTAGCTTGTCTTTCCGTATCATGGATATGTGTCTACCATGAGTGCATCAGTTCAGTCTCTCGCAGTAATGTGAACAGAATGCGCGACCCCCCCCCCCCCCCCCTAGGCACTACCCAGGGTTATTTCAATAAAAGTTTCTCTTGTGCACGCTCACAAGAAATACATCTCGTTTTTATGCTCTCCCGAAGCCTGTTCCTTTCAGAACAGAAACGTTTACAGAAGAGGTCGAACTGCATTATATCGCCCAAACCATTGCACTCAGTGCATCTTGCAGAATGAGCATAGCCGACTTTCAGGGACCATGATGGAGTGTAGGCCTACGCTTTCCTTACTTTGTATACGACCTAAGAAATAATAGAGTTGTGACAAAAGAAAAAAAAAACGTAGCAGAGACACCGTACGTACACACGTGCACAGTTATCGAAACAAGTTAACAACATTGCATGACAAGTCCTGGTGCTTATATGAAAAGCTTATTTGATATGGAATCTTGAACTCTTTATATTGTAAGTTAGACCCATTCAAGAGTTAAGGAGTAGTCGCCACCTTAAATTGTGCGTCAACATCTCCTTATATTATATCAATAAATAAGAACATTAATAACCAAAATTCTTAGTATAAATATCTGTTAGCCTCAAAAAATGCAGTGATGTCATCCTTCACCTTCTTTTGCGAAGTCTGATGAACTAAGAATTCCGAAACAGCCAGTCGTGAATGTGGCCGATCATCAAAGCGAGCTAGCACAATGGCGAGCGACGGGCTCAGTAAAATGTATATAAAGGAAAGGCTCAAGCAATCTGGTTAAGGGTCTACTCGGGACCACCGTGATCACATGCAGCGTTGTCAGCCATTATAGTGCGGAAAAAAGCTTTGTAATTGTCGTTTATAGCCATTGCTGACAAAGAACGGTCGATAATGATCATGGGCTTCGAGAACAACACTGGGAGAGGGAGGGCCTTTATAGGCTGCGTCGCCTGCGATGCTTGTATAGGACTCGTCTCTCTTAGCGTATGCAGAGCTGTCATACGCTAACGATTTATTAGGCTTGTGCGTACCATGTTTATTAAGCTCAAGGTTTATTAACATATTATGGGCTTTCCTCATCACAATGCTTCACCTATTTTTCCTTCCGTAGACAAAGCCCTGCCGTTAAAGTTATGTTCATGCCTCAATACTTAGCGTGGTCATATGGTACACCACAATACGCACCGCCGTTTTAATATCGCAAAAGAAAATATATTGCTGACAAAAGTTTCCGTCTGCTTCCCGTTAGGATAACGTTATTCATTTCAATATCTCAAACCCAAGGGCACTATAGAATGTCTCTTGGAGGGAGCCGTTGGTTAAATTTTAACGCTCTCCTCAGTTATCTTAGATTCTAGCAGATTGGATTTTGTTTTTATTTTTTCACGACAAACATGCTGATTGTTCGAAACGCTTTAATACGGTCTGCATAGTTCCAGGAAGCTGGCACAGAACATATACGAATATCTAAGACAAGAGCGCTGTCCTTTGAATTGCATTCGTAGCCTTCAACAATGCGAAAGAGGTATGCGGCAATCGTGCACGGAGTTATTATGAAAAAAAGAAAGAAAGAAGAGGAAAACTGGCTGTAAGCCGCGGCCGCCTATTCACAGAGCGCTGGCCTCTCACTGATTCGCTGAGCCCTTTCCGCAGCGCGATTAACGTAGGCATAGCAAGTCGACGCGGGTGCCAGCTGCCATTATTTGAGGTTCAGCACGTTTCTTCAACGAAAAACCTGCTGTTCCCTTGAGTCTACGCTTAGACTAGCGTCCGCCGTCTAGTAGAGGTAATGAGACGCTACGTTCGTAGCACTGAGGTGCATGTTTGCAAGCTCGTAAGCACAAATAATTCTATATGCGGGCATTTTGCTCTCCTCGAAATCCACAGTAACGTGCACAGGGAGGTCACAAGCAGCGTTCATTGGCTCAGCACGCGCAGCAAGCGTTCAATGATCCATTCAGTTGCATAGAAACGTCTTGTTAAATTGTCCTTATGCTTTAAAAACTAGATTCATTTCAGTGTTGAAACAGCGATGGTGGTTTACTGCATGCAGTTAAAACTAAAGCAAGAGCACGCAACGCAAGGTAACACGCCTTTAAGGTTTCAGGCATAAATTCTAAGGAGAAAGCTTTTGCTTTCTGCTGGCGTATAAAAATGAAAACAAGTAAATACACAGGGAAGTACTTGCGTTGATTACGCTTGCGATGGCTTTCTATTCCCTCCACCCCAAACCCCTACTTAAGTGAGGGAACAAACGAACGAACGAATCTTCATTCCCAGCTCACATAAGTACAAACTAATAAATATTCGACATAGCTAAAATATTGAAAAGCAATATGCCGTTTTTAGACAATGTCGACACATGGACTGCAATACGTTCATCACTTGGATGTCTAATCTTATAAAATGGTGTATGAAATTTGTTGGCGCAAGGGCAAAGTATCGCGAAAAAGCGCTAAACGCAACGCCAATGTTAACGGTGGTGTGATAAGACTTAAATGTGAAATGGCCTAAAATATTTTTCTCTACAGTTACATAAAAGATATGTACATTTAATGACCATGCATTAAGTAAGGTTTGCTAAACGCGCAAAGAAACGGTGATATAAAAAATAAATAAATAAATAAATAAATAAATAAATAAATAAATAAATAAATAAATAAATACGATTATTTTCCTGGCGTGGTTTGAGGAATTTTTGTTTGATATCTCGACTGAGTTAACAATTGTTCTTTTCAAGTCGAAAAATATGTCTTACAATTGGCACTGCAGCCTCGACAAGGCCGTTAAGCCGATGTGTTGGGAAACTGGTGCGAGCATGACCATATCGAAGCTACAATCTCTAGTGCAAAAATTTGATTGGTTTAACTATTCAGTTATGCACTGGTTTGCTTATTTCAAATTGATATAGTTCTAAAGTTTGTGTGATACTTGCTTTACTTATTAAATATACAGAAAACATGGAAGCATTGACATCAGTTATTTCGGGCACAATTTTTGAGACATACGAGTACATTCTTTTGTGAAAATATACATATTGTTACGCGAAGGACGAGTCAGTAAGACGAGCAACTATTTACAGGTTATATTTACAACAACAGTTGCAGCGCTGACGGGTTAGACTCCCAGCGCGAGCCCAGTTCGTTCTTCCACTTCTTTTCTGGAGTGATGGCGCCCACGCGCCTCGTTCAAACAAACATATACCACACGCGTGTAGCAATATTTTACTTGTCTTAACATCGCGTAGCGTTCAAGAATTCATTTGCAGCATCTTTGGCAATGGCAACGCAGTTATTATTAATATTTGATGTATTTGATCCCTCGAAAAATTCTATAAGTAGGAGGCCAAGCTAGAAAGAGAGCCCCCCGCCCCCCCCCCCCCCCGCCCCCTAACGAAATTTCTGGCTACGCCACTGCCCAAGTATGATACGCAGATTTGTAGAGCCGCGTCAGAAACGACCGACCGAGTTGTTTCCTTTACGACACGTCTCACGTAGTCCTTTTTTCCAGGTTGCAAAGAACGCCCGCGAAATATGAAAAAAAGCCACATGACGGAGCGCTTGTGCAGTGGTGTCGTGCTGCTCTCAAGCGTGCGTTCGGCGAACAAGGCCGGATCCCGGCCGTCGGATTACGGCGAATATGCATGCTGCTGGCCGACCACTGCCGATGAGATAAAGAGCGCCCTGCCGCTTTCTCGTCGCCAGTCACGAGGCAGTCGACCTTGTTCACCGAACGCACGCTTGAGACCAGCACAATACCTCGACGCAAACACTCGGTCACGTGGATTTTTTTTCATATTTCGCCGGCTTTCTTTGCAACCTGGAAGAAAGAACTACGTGAGACGTGTCGTAAAGGAAACAACTTGATCGGTCGCTTCTGAAGGTGCCCTACAAATATGCCTATCATACTTGGGGTCCTCAGCCAATAAATAAAAAGTTGGGTAATTCAACTTAATTAATTAGTGAAATTTGGGGAAAACATAAAGATGTCTGAGTTACTATAGGCTATTGCGAATAGTATGCGTTCGGTTCAATTCGCTTCCGACACGCCTTTCATTTCTAAATTCTGCGCTCAAGTTATGTGGGACACTCTGTATAGGCATGAACAATGGCTGAAAGGAAGAAAGACAGAAAAAAATAGCAGTCAATAAAGTGAAAAAACGAAGGTGATGCGTCTGCTTGTCTTGAAATAAATAAATAAATAAATAAATAAATGAATAAATAAATACGATTATTTTCCTGGCGTGGTTTGAGGAATTTTTGTTTGATATCTCGACTGAGTTAACAATTGTTCTTTTCAAGTCGAAAAATATATGTGATCGTGAGCAGCGAAACTCGGATGGTATGCACTTAGTTATCTCGAAGTATCTTGAATAAGCGCGTGACATATATCGAAAAAATAAAATTTAGCACAACGACGTCAATGTATGGCAAGATTGTCCGGAATAGTTACCTGTTCATCTGTACTAAGGACGGGAATACCACTTTTCGAGATAAACCTTCTTGCCAGCCGTCATGCGAACAACAACAAAAAAAGTAATTTAATTCAGTAGATACACGTGCACCATGGGGGACTGGAATCCAAGCAACAGGCCAGACTGCGAGTTTCATCACTACGCGCGGTGATAAAGTAAAGCCAGTCGCAGAAGACACCAACGAACATATAGCGGTTTCTAAGCTAAACAAAATCGCATAAATCTGAATAGCCGTTTCGAGTCTCATAATGAAGTTTCCGCTCCAATATTCCAAGAAAGAAAGAAAGAAAGAAAGAAAGAAAGAAAGAAAGAAAGAAAGAAAGAAAGAAAGAAAGAAAGAAAGAAAGAAAAGAAAAGAAAAGATAGAAGCCAGCTCGACTCTGTTCGACCGCAGCTGCCGACATGTGATGAAACTAAGTATCCTAAATATATGGCCACGGGCGGGATTGCTCTCGAAAGAAAAGAAACTGTTAGTGCGAGTGGCAGTCAATAATCCGGGTGAAATTAATCGAAGAGGCGGAAAGGAAATAAAGCAGATTCATGCGAGGCCTGCGGACGCATTAGCATTCCCTCCGCGTATCGGGAGAAATAGGGCGCTCACGCTGACACAGCCTGGGGCGCCGTGGATCGATGGGCGGTGAGCCGACCGAGTTTGATTAAGAAGGATGAAACGCCTTTCGGGGCCGGGAGTGCCGTCAACAAAAAAAAAAAAAAGAAAAAAGGTGGCAGCTGTCCGACAGTGCATAAATAAATTTACTGGAACTTCGGGTGGAAACCACCGGGCGGTCACTTCGACTTGATAGATTTCCCATCGACACCCCCCGCAAGGTGTTAGCTCGGGGGCACGCGTTTTAGTTCTCCCCTCTTGAACGATTGAGCTTGTGAACGGTCCATGCCGTTGGAAAAGGTTGCCGAAACAGGGCGAATGGCCCATGGCAACACAGAAAATGTCAGCGCCGCATTGAAAGCAATAGTTCAGTTGATCTGACCACGAAGGTCACTTCAGGGATGAAAGCAGTGGAGCAACTCATAGTTCACCCAAAATAATGGTACAAAAAATTACTCCGTCTTCATGAGGATGATCATGCAATAAAGCACGGAGAAGTTGAGGCTTCGGATTGGTAGTTTTTGATTCGCTTCCTGCATTACTGGTTCACTTTCGCTGTTCACTGTTCTGTCTATAAAAATATCCAAGCAGCCCGGTCCACTCGTCGAAAGTGACACCAGTACATTGTTTTGATATCACGTAGTGGTAAGTACACCGTAGGGTTAATGAACGTATAGGTTCGAAAACATGTACAGGCTACGAATATGAGAATATGAGCAAATAATAATTTATCACACAGAGCACCTATCGTGAATATATCTTATTGTGATATTTAGTTGTCTGATGGTAACTTCAATTTTTTTCGTAACTGCCACGTTTAGTGCTATGACCGCAAAGTTGTGCATTATTTACGTGTTTTCGAATAACGTATGTTCTTTCGCGCACTAATCTCGTATCACTGCGATCAGTATACAGACGCTTATAGTTTGAGCCGACTAATCTCATTTCTGAATGAGAAACTCGTTTTACGGGCAAGACAGTTGCGCCTCGATGTGCGCGCGTCATTTATGGCTAATAAGCTTCTTGACTGAGCGTAGTCGACCGTTCCTATGGAATCGATAATCCGTCGACATCTCCTCTAGACGACAAGTTAACTTATAACAACTTGAACTGACATTAGGCAAACTCACATTGACGCCTAACATTTCGGTGGAAGTTAATATAGGAGCAAAAAAGAAAAGCTTCGCTTTAAATGGGCAATGCTTTTAGGCTCAGCGCGCTAGCAAGTTTTGTATAGCGTGGAGAGAGAAATGCTTTAGCGCACTGCGACAGCGCTTGACAGAGTACCACCCGGGATGCTGTCTGACGGCCTCTCCCGCGAGTACGCAGTGGACGGTCGACGTGTGGTATCCAGGTTGACAGTCCGCGTCGCCCCACAACTCGCGGAAGCAGTTAATTCTGGCGGCGCCCACATAGCCTGCAAAGTTATATTAGGAGATAGTTCAGGCCAAATGACACTAACATTATCATCATTAAACTATCTTGGCGATGATAATGCTGATGATGATGACGATGAGGATGATAGTGACACTGTAGCGTGTAGTAAAGTCGAGTGGCTGGCCACAGACCATAGACATGCGACAGTTAGCGGAAAGTGCTGAGCTCACGATTGGTTGCGCAAGTGCGCATGTTTTTCCGAGTTGACAAGTGGCAGCAATGGCGCGCTGCCTGCGCTTTTCCTGTTCCAAGGGACACGTATAGCTTAAAACATCCCATCACGTTTACTGCATATCTGTTTTATGTGCGGGGACAATTGTAGTCCACTAGTGCCTAAGGTCTGAACCTAGTTCGGTATTGCTGAAATAAATAAATAAATAAATAAATAAATAAATAAATAAATAAATAAATAAATAAATAGGGACAAAAGAAGGACGACGAGACGTAGGATACATTGCGACGCCTTTCGTGTGTTAGTCTGTTTCAGGCCGTTTTTCTATAGGTGTTAACCTGCTAGTCCAGCAAAAAGTGCTGCTAAACGCTTTCTCGTATTTGCCTTTCTTCGCGCGTAAGGACAACGTTCAGACATGCCCCTCGATAACGCCGGACGTTAGAACTTTTCACGCTTTATGCCGACCGCGCTCTCGAACCCAGCTGCTCTCGCTGAGGCGCCGCAGATGTATTCCGGAGTCCCTTGAACACTCCATGTAAGTGGGATCAGTGTGATTTGGTCTGTACTTCTACTATTTTTGTACCGGTGCGGTATTCTACATAGACGACAGCGAAAGACTTAGCTTCAGGTAAAATTTTCTGAAACTCTATGGAGCATTAGGATAACGCCAGCGAAGCGGGAAAGAGGCCGCCAACTTTTAACGCGGTAACTCAAGCGCGTCCTGTTAGTACACACATGGTACCGTGGCTATAAGTATACATACAAGTGGTTTTATGCTTACATCCCGCATATTGACACAAAGATGTGGGGCTCCTGCACCGCAGGATGGCGCGCGCAAAGGTCGGCGCCACGAAAGACGATGAAGTGCGTAAGCTGCACACTCTTGTCCTGGCCCGCCATTAAAGAGAAGCGTATATTTGGCAAGACTCCGTCTCCAACCTACGTTACAATATAGTTAACTAAAGACACAGCCATAACTGTAATTTTAAGTGTGCTGGAATTTATTGGCCCCATAATCTCGGTTTCGAGCACGCATGTAGTTTTAGACGTTGTTTTTGTCGTGTCTATTTAAAACATAAACCAAAGGAAAATTCCTACAGGGTTTCCCGACTGACCATGACAATGCACGTGAACAGCGCTCTGCAGATACACATGCTTGGCTCAAATATTGCTACTGCTACCATCCAGCTAACCAGTCATTATCACCACTACTCATTATTCCTAATGCTACTTAGCGCAATTAACATATTATACGTTACTTCTACTACCGCAGATCCACTCTTGAAGACAAATTCAAAGATGCGTACATGCTTCCCCGGATCCGTATTGCGTGCGTGAGGTCTATGAAGCGTGTCTTCCTTAAGAAAGACTGATCTGGCCTATACAACGAGCATCTGTTTCTGCTATATAATGCTTAGTGCAAGTGTTCCGGTGTTGTCATCAACGTCAGCCACCACGGGACCGGATATCGTATGTGTTTGCGACCCTTACAGTTTGTCTTCAAGCCTCCGGAAGAAATTCTAGGCACGTATTTTCTAACGTCCCATTTCTTTTTTTTTTTCTCCCTCCGTTATCGGCTCGAGCATTGCTGCCATGCCACCGCGCCGCTGCTATTCACCACTGGGCGTGCCACATGATAAGCTGAATAGAGAATGAGACAGAGCACTACAAAATTCGGTCCCTGTTTACGTGGCACATGCTGCACTTGTTCTAAATGCTACAAACCAACAATTGCTCACATAATTTTGCAAGGGCCGATGTTCATGCGCATGTCTAAATGTAGTCAGCAACGCCGCATGCCGGTTTCATTTAGTTCGCTCCTATTGGGCAGAAATGTATCCGTTTCCCACCAGGACAGGAATAAATTATCCGCCTACCGTCATAAAAAGGCACCAAAATATTGATCCTTCATGTCCGCTACTTTCCCATGAGATGGAATTAGCACACACGCACACACACACAAAAAAACAGTCCTCTATAGCTGTGACAGGCGATTCAGCGAAACACGGGGCAGTTTTTTAATCCCCTCAGCGCTTGATTCCCTTCCCCGCGTGGCACGGTGAAGAATGGCAAGAATGTAAGCTAGAATTCGCATCGATATCGATAGGCGGACACTCTGCGCCGTGCGCGTGGGCGTCATGTGACCTCAGCTGGAATATATTATAGTTGAGAAAGAGGGGTGGAGCTCTTGAGGCAGAAAATTTTTGCCTCGAGGCTGGGATTAATCGCGGCCACGCTTAATTCCTCCAAAGGCTGAACGGATTCGTTTCATGCACTTCGCCGACGACAACAGCCTTTTCAGACGAGGATCTGTCTTAGCCCCTCGAGACCTAATTTTGGCGTTCGTGTTGAATTGTCGCCGTGGCGCTTCTACTGGAGCAGGGTCAGGAAACTTGAGCCTAATTTGGGCCGCGAGCTGTTTGTCCCGGTGATCCAATTTCAGGAGAGTTCAGCGAAGGCTTCGAGTAAACAGCACGGCGCAACTTGAAACGCTAGTGGCACACCGCAAATCCTCTGGCTGTAGGCTTCTGTTTTGACTGAATGCGCTTTGTATATGTGTGACCTCTATCGTTATCTCGCCAAAGTAACCGAAAATCAGACTAGACCTGCGCTATTCTTTCTGTGTAAGCTGATTGCTCTGTTCTACTGTAATTCGTTTCCCCGCGGAGAGATTTATGGCGTAAATTGCCGAGACGGCTGCATTTCTCGCCGTTCCACACAGCAAAAAATAAATAAATAAGTAAAATAATAAAAATAAATAAATAAAGGAAGACAAATAAAATAAAATAATAAAGCATGAAGCACAAAATGGCGCAGTATAAAAGTGGCGATTTCTTGCGCTGTGACAGGGGGGAATGCAGCAGTCCCTGCATAACGTGTCATGTGGTCGACAGCAACTATACTTCACCTGTTGCTGGACATAGTCAGAGGAAGTAGCACATATAGTCTATCACGGACACGATCAAAGGGTCGGGATGGGCACGGCAGGCGTTGAGAGGTGCGGGGGAAATGTGCAGCGCTGACATTCACGGCCCGAGCAGGCGAAGTTCCGAACGAAGGTGTACATTCCGCTCCAGTAGTACGTATTCCGCTCCAGAAGTTGTCCATACGGCCTGAGAACACAGGCGGGGCCACACTTTGGGTACGACTGGAAAGAGGAGCAGATCTATGCACTCTAGGCTCTTGGGATCACAAGCAACCACGTCCATCCATCGGGAGCATATTGTGTGTGTGTGTGTGTGTGTGCGTGTGCGTGTGTGTGTGTGTGTGTGTGTGTGTGCGTGTGTGTGTGTGTGTGTGTGTGTGTGTGTGTGTGTGTGTGTGTGTGTGTGTGTGTGTGTGTGTGTGTGTGTGTGTGTGTGTGTGTGTTTCACGGTAGTGAACTCCGGACGACGAGACAAGTATATAGTGTGAGCTCCTGAGCAACTCTTTGCAATGTGGCGAACGCGGTTTAAATTACGGATTCAGGAGCTCCAAGAGGTGCGGCGACGTAATGCTTACACAGTTCTCTCGCATTTACTGCTAAATCGGCAGTTTTATTTTTTTTTCGTATGACAGTTTGTTGTAGATCAATAAAAGCATTTGAAACACGCTATGTTTACTGTTTGGCTCCTTCATAATACAGTATAGACTGTCTTCACCAGTAAAAAAAAAATGTAGATATATAGGCCCGAGCAGTATCTATGACGTCACGACACACTGGCGGGGGAATTCAAGGCAGCGTCGCCACAAGTCCATTATTTTTCCGTCTTCTCTGGCTTGCCAAGCTGTATCGCTGTATAAGAGGCAGGCATGTATCCAGGATTTTATTTCCGGGGGGGGGGGGGAGGCGACCCAAGGTAACATTTATATGCAAACTAAGGGGGGAGGTTACCTTTACTAGTAAAAATGTGGATAGCGCCCACCAGTCGCCATAAAGACGCGTAAAGCTGCAAAAGAGAAATGAAATAAGGTGTATCTCACACATACGCTGTGAGATACACCTCTCCTTTACTTGGCAAACAAGGAACCACGTCAAATGGACTCGCGCAGGAAAGAAGCGCAGGAAGAACACTGCCAACAACAACAAGTAAACAAGCGAAAATGTAAAATAAAGATTACTGTAGTAGAATACAACTTAAAAAGAAAACAGCAGTTGGCAACGAAGGCACACAAACCGCGCGGGTTTGTGTTACTCCGCCAGCCACTCACAGAAGTAAACAAAATCGTCGTCATGCGGCCTTTTGAAAATGATGTCGTACTTGGTACCTCCGGAGCGTCTGGTGCTCTTAAAGAGTGTTGTCATCGGCGGAAGCAACGAGGTGTGTAACAGACATGGACAAAGTGTATGGAGTCTGAGTATTTCACTCTTCAAAAGTCTCCGGTAGCGTTCATTTCACCGCTTAGCCGGTTTCACTCATGAACCTTACTGCCAACGGAAGTGAAACTTGACAATAAATAGTTTCATAAAAGTAAGGACTTTATTTCAGTTCAACAAAGAATTAGGCTTTCGGCATTCGACTATAATAGGCGAGAGAAAACGTATAATATTACGCGCTAATAATTTTATTTCTTGTGTTTACCGCCTTATTTAGGTAACAGGAAGTGTTTCAAGTACGAATTATTTGCAACTTCGGGAGGAATGATGCTGACTGTTAAGAGGGCGTGGGTGGGGCTTCACTGCAGATTTAAGGTGTACCCGCCGACTATAGTAGTGTTTTTTGAATTAGCTCTGGAAGAACTTTATATATATATATATATATATATATATATATATATATATATATATATATATATATATATATATATAACCCGCCGTGGTTGCTCAGTGGCTATGGTGTTGGGCTGCTGAGCACGAGGTCGCGGGATCGAATCCCGGCCACGGCGGCCGCATTTCGATGGGGGCGAAATGCGAAAACACCCGTGTACTTAGATTTAGGTGCACGTTAAAGAACCCCAGGTGGTCAAAAATTCCGCAGTCCTCCACTACGGCGTGCCTCATAATCAGAAAGTGGTTTTGGCACGTAAAACCGCAAATATATATATATATATATATATATATATATATATATATATATATTTGCGGAACAATCACAGTTCTTTACATCCCTCGTTTACTGCTCTACGAAGTGCCAAAATCGACTCGTATTGTTATTTGGGAAGTTGCGTAACGATGCGTGGCCGATAGTTCCGTGCAACCGCGTAGAGCCAGAACGCTGAGGTTCTAGGCGTACTGCGCCCTCCGCAGAAGGTTACAAAAAAACCTACATAAGCACAGCAGAGAAGTGGATACGTCAGGCGGCTTGACTGATAACTGTAGAAGCGTTATTCCACACACACGGAATTGTTCTCCACTTCCGGCAGCGTTTTCTCTACTTCCGTTTTATATAAAAAGATGTTGATCCATAAATATTTCCATAAATAACGGTCAAATTTGTTAATTTTCATTTTTCCTTCCTGTTTGGCTGTTGCCTTGGCTCTCTCCTTTAATAGATCGCTTAATTTCTCAACTCCTTGCGACTCATGTTTCCAGTTGCCAATTTTGCACGAAAAGTGCTATACAATAAGAAAAAAAAAACTACACGAGGTAATGGGTGACAGTCATATTGCGTATGGCTTTAAAGGTTATTGCAAGGTTTGATTATGGACGCTGTCTCGCATTATTTTATTTTTCACCTTGTCTAACTCACGGGTATATGGTTCCGAGGATGTACCAGCGACGCGGTGAACTATAACTCAAGGAAATAATGAAGCAAAAGGAAAGTTAAACGCAACTGGCGTTTTCTCCGGCCTCAACTCGTTTCTCGGGCATACAGACCAGCTGATCACGAACCGAATCTCTTTCCTAGTCTCTGGATCAGTCTAAACAAAGAAGGTTCAACTAACAACAGCGATGCACCTGACCGTTGAATAGATGGTGACAACTGAACGCATCTCGAGCTAATCGCGCGAGCACCGAATGGGTGAGGAAACTGGCCTTCACAGCCCAGGAGATGCCGATAACTACCGCCATCCAAAAGGAGTGAAATAGGCAGCAAATTTTTGACCGTCGAAAAGCTGTCAAGTCTCAACATCGATTTGGCGGCGCTTAAGGAATGTGTGTGAGGAGTGGTGGCGTGGACTGAAGGGGGAGGGCAGGGGCTCAAATCTGCTGTCATCAAATTTGCATAACCACCGAGGTAAGCATCAGGCAGTCACCCGCAGGGTTGTCTGAACAGACCAACCAAGCGCTCCCCTCGTTCATAGAATGTGACTTTTGTTTGCTTGAAAAACGAGTAAGATATACGCTGAGCGGCTTGTCTGATCTAATTTTTTGACAAGAGGCGAGGAACACGCTCAAGTGGAGAGGGATTCGATGGGGCAGAGCCATTGCACTGAAGATTGATAACCAGATGAAGAGGGTGGTGCGGGCGTGTGCGATTGGTCCGCTTTCCCTTACTTAGGTTGCGGTGGCTGATCGAAAATTGAGCTTTATGCAATGGAAGCTCAAGAATGATGCTAAAATGGATCCTCAGCAAAGAAGAGTTGGCAGAACGAAGTTGTAAACGTGCCGAAAGTTACGCGTTACACAACCACGCAACAAACGCAATACGCAAACAAACCCATGCTCTCCGGCAGGTGCGACTAACCAGTGCCTGAGCGATCGGTGGTAGCCATCTTTTGTTCCTATTCACAAGAAAATTCAGTTTTGTTCGGCATATTAATGCATCTTTAACGCGTACACGTCACTTTGACGCGCTGAATTTTTGCGGTTTTGTTACGTCGCGTGACAGGCAGGTGAAGTGGGTGTAGCCCGAAAACTTTTGACCAATATCCGTGGACTAATGGCTAAAAGCATCGAATCCGAAATAACTATTTTTCTTTCGTCTTTGCAGTCATGCATAATCAGTGTGTTCCCATCATATCATATGGGGAGTTACCGCGGTTTTCGTGATGTCGCGTGACAGACAGGTGAAGTGGGGGTGGTCCATAAAAGTTTGTGACCCATCGCGGAGGGCTGATTGCAAAATTGGAATAGAAAAGTTTGGAATAGCTTTACGTTATAGCGCCCATGGTTGTATTTAAAAGTTAGAGGCAGTCATGTTTCTACACAGTATCAGCTGGAATAATTCTTCGAGCATGTCTGTGCTCCGAGATATCCGGCTCCAAATTTTAACTGTCGTTCGCATGATTACGCATGCAAGGGAGTTTGGATGGGCGCCAAGCTCTTCCCTGATGCGACGCGGCTGTTGCGTGCGGCGTTTAGTCTGACAACGGGGCGTAGGCACTGACAATGATGATAACTGCACCCCTTCCCTGTTCAAGATAAAGTCCGCGCAACCGCGCGCGGTCTAAGTACAACGCCACCTCCCTCCCATCCCCCGGTGCCATGGTGCAATGCGCGCCACAGAATACGGCGCGCTTCCTCCACTTGTGACGACACGCACGTATCTAAGCGTACGCTTGGATACGCCACAATACACAACTACTCGATTTAAACAAATGCGTCGGTCCAGCTGGTCAAGCTTCTAGCAACCTCAAACAACGCTGGAGAGCCAGCTACGTGCAAAATGGTTCGCATAACATCGGTTCTCACAGTGCGTGGCATCTGCAGAATTTTATACAAGGTCCAGTACGTCGTGTCTTGGGACTCGACTGGTTTTAATCCTGGAAAATCCGCTCCATTTTCTCGGAAATATCCTATGCGATAGCTAAAGGAGGCGTTTGTCACTAAGTATACTGTGCCTTTTTCTTCCTATATGCTTCGTATATGCTTCGTTTTGCCTTGCAGGCTCATGAAAGCTTCGTTTCCCAATTCCCAGAGTGCGGGGCATCTGTTTCCTGCCAAAAAGCAGCGCCAACCTATACACCGTATCACCCTTATTCGGCACGATGTTTAGTCGTTAGTAGAAAACATTTTTACAGCATAATTTCAGGTACATTTGTCTTGAATTCTCAAATGTTATTTAAAGGACTGTAAAAAATCGTGCAGATCTTTTGAAATAGGCGTTTCGGTAGTGATCGCTCGCAATGCCAATAAAATATGCCGACACAACTTACAGACAAACCAGACCAAGCATGAAGGCTTTTCAAGGTGGAGTATGTTAAATGCGTGCACGAACATTCGACTCTATCAGCAGTCGTTTATGTAGCCGTGACCGTGGTTATGCTAGAGTAGTCTGTGCAACATGCGTTCTGGGTTTCTTTTTAGGCTCGAGCATAACTGGTCAGCTCGTGAAGTCGACCGTCTCTGCCTGAAGCCGCGAAGCAAGGGAACCAGGAGGGCGCCTGGACCTCCATGCCGGCTCCGGTTCGTCCGGAAATTTTATCTGCTCATTTAATTAGCACTATGGGCAACCATAATGCTGAAATGTGATGATAAAAATCGTTAGGTGTCCTTCATCCTGTTTAAACTAACACTTTGAACACAAAGTCTTAGCCTGAATTTGCGCTGCTGAAATGTTTGTCATTATGGGATAAAGAAAAAAATTATGAAGAACCAACCCTGCTTACTTATCAATGATACGTTAAGCATGGAAGCCTGACGTGCGTCTGGTTAACCTCCCTGCCTTCCCTGTCTTCTCTCTCTCTCCTTCTCTGTCTCTTTTTAAGCATGCATTGGGAGGTGGTTATTTGCGGCACTGTATTGTACTCTAACCCTGCTTACTTATCAATGATACGTTAGGCATGGAAGCCTGACGTGCGTCTGGTTAACCTCCCTGCCTTCCCTGTCTTCTCTCACTCTCCTTCTCTGTCTCTTTTTAAGCATGCATTGGGAGGCGGTTATTTGCGGCACTGTATTGTACTCTGTTGTGAGGGGCGGGGCGCTCCTTCTTACCACCGTGCCTTACCCGTACGCGGAATCCAATCGGTACTTCAAGCGCCACTTCTTCAAGCAACGCATTTGGAACCCCGTGCAGCACCTTCCAGAACCTCCGATCACACACGCTGCTACTAGAGCCGCAGCGACTCAACTACAGCGTGTCAAAGCGCTAGCTGTCACGTGGGAAGAATGCAAGGACGCTCCCCTTACCCCCGTGCCACCGTGCAGTAGTACTAAATGGCACTGCCCCTGCCAGCGGCACTACCGTACTCCTACGGCGCGGTTTTTACGCGCAAGCGTAACTGACCAGCTTGTGAAATCGGCGGTGTTTGAAGCCGCGAAGCAAGCGAAAGAGGAAGGCTCCTGGAGGCGAAGAGAATCGCGCACCGGCGAAAGTACGAAGGAGCGCGCTGAGCACCCGGCAAAGTAACCCTAACCAAAAATGCTGTGTAGGCAACGCTGAGCGAAGTGAGGTTGGAGGAACGGGGCGAGGCGTCGCGGAGGAGGAAGGTAGGTGGAAGCGCGCTTGGCGCGCTGTTTTGACTTCCTCTACCAGTTGCTACAGGTTTTATTTGTATGCGTACGTACCGGGTTCGTCTGGTGATAACATCATCCTCGCGCGCCGCACGCTTTGTGTGCGAGTGAAAGCATGTGACGGTGAGCCGACGACGGCCGCTCGATCTCACGTGCGCAAGGGGAGGAAGCACGCCGTATTCCGTAGCGTGCACGGCACCGGTGGGGGGGGGGGGGGGAGGAGGGAAGGGGCTTTGTAGTTGCGGGCTTTAGTTTGAAAGCGATCTGCTTTGGGAACACAGTCTAAGGGGGCGACGTCTCTTAGCTTTGCGTACGCTGTGTTGTCCCCGCTCACTTGGCGTGGAAGCGATACGCAGCACGAAGGTCACTTCGCTCGCTGCTGTAGCGGCGATTGCCCATGCCAGCGTTTTGACGGCGAGTGTCCGCGGTCACCGAGTGTCTACTGTTCATGTTGGCCTGGGCACGCTGACACCATGCTAGTTAATTTAGATAGTAAGCGGATGTTTATGATGGGGTCTTCTACTCCGGCGACGGCTGCGCATGGCATGGCCGCCAGAGCCCTGTCTTGAGTATATACGATCTGCGAGGCGGACACTGTTCGTCTCTAGGCGCACCGAGGGCCGATAGTGTCGTGTGCATGTGAGATAGTGCGTGTCACCTGCGCGTCACCCGCGTTCAAGAACTCAAACGTCAATGTAACTGCTTTTATATATGTTCTGTAAATGTTATGCATACAAAAAAAAAATTTCGCACGGACACTTTAGACAGCTTGGGTGTGAGAATGCAAAATCATTAAACTATTTGTAGACCCCGAAGCGTGATCAATGCGCTCATTTTAAGACGAAAGCATTATATGCACCATGAAGCGGGAAATCCGGCGTTGTTCTCATCCAATGGTGCCAAATTTTCACCTCCTTGGATGGCACCAAAACCCACGTGATCAAGTGATGACGCCACCGTCCCGGCGTCGGACCTGCTGCGGCTCGCACTGCAATATCCCACTGTGAACAGCCTTGGCGTCGGACCTGGCGCACTCTCAAAATTGGATTAAGGGGGATAAAAGTGGACTAAGGTGGATTAAGGACGATTAAAGTTAATTAATGGGATTAGGGGATTAAGGTTCGTACAAACTAGAGTAAAGTGGATAAGGTGGAGTTTTAATTTAAGGTTATAACTTAAACAAGTCCTAACGCTTTCGCTTTCAACCCACGAAGGATACTCAAGTAAGTCTAAATTTTTTTATCACTCAAGAAATAGCGCCACCTCCTCTCCGTTGGCTGCGCCGTCACTTGCCGAACGACGTACGTACCAGGGCACATCTCTAGTCAGCCAGATGGCTGTGACGTGACGTGTGCAATTACGCGCACACTAGGCACAACTTTAGTCGGCCAGAACCGTGGAACCGCTGTAGGATATGGGAAGCGTGCTCATCTGGCAACCCGGAGGATTGGGTTCGATTTTCACCCAGACCGAAACGTACCAAATTTTCTTTTCCAAGCCATTAAGTTACTGTGTTTACAGGAACCTCTCCGAGAAATTTGACGGGAATCTGAGCATTTCTGACGTGTTTTTTACTGTTTGCGTCGACGGCCACAGTTGGTACCATGTTGGCATAATGGGTCATATAACGCTTTCGCATTAAGGAAATGTTGCTTTTACTGGGTCTCTGTTGCTCATAGCGGAGCAGTTACGATGTGAATGCTGTCTTTTGTTTATACGCATGATGGCTGTAAATATCAGGAACACCGAGTTCGGCGCGCGTCCGAGTTTGCACTACAGAAGTTATTATGATGAAAAATTACAATAAGAGCTTACTTTGGACAAGTGTCCTTATGAACAGCAAAATTAGGGCATTGCAGTTCTCATAACTAGTAGACAAAAATTATCTTTGAAAATAAAAAAAAAATAATTACTTGTGACCGAGTCCAAGTGTTCGCGACGCTAAAGCGTCGCTGAGCCAAACGAGACGTTAGTGTTGTTTAGGATTTGTAGGCTCGTTACAGTATTTGCCCACCGAATATAATGTCGACACTTGTGTGTGCAGTACAGTTTGCGCCTTGTTCTTCTTCTTCTTTGGATAGACACGAAATACTCCTGCAATAACCGTGAATTCAGAACCAACCCGCTAAAAGTGACCCGGCGAGTTCCAGCCCACCTTGCGTGAGTTGTCGGACGGCAAAGAGCATTTCTTCGCACGCAACGAGAGATTCGGTGTGATCGCGCCTGTTTTGTCGCCGCCTATACCTCGCAGCGCGATGGAAAGTTACGCGGTGTGAACGCGCCATTATTCTCTCCGGCGTGCCATTCTTAAGGAGAAACCGGCGATGATACGCTGTCTCATGAGAGTGCCGGTGCCGAGAGACGGGACAAGGCTTTCGGCGGCTATGTGATTGATGCCTTACCGTGTACGTTTCAGAAAGGCTCGCACTGCTTACGCTCCTCGATTCTCCTTTATCTCCCCCCCCCTCCCCCACCTTTTTTTTTTTTTTGCCTTGCAGTGTATGAGCTTCTTAAAGCAAACAGTTTTATTTGCCACTCTCACCCGTTTTCGTGTTTGGGGGTTAAGGCTCCACTTCCGATACAAAGCCGCCGATGCAAAAGGGCGCTTGCTCTCGCATCCCCCATTTGTGGGGCACGTTAGTTGCCGAACGGGCCAACTGCATCTTTGAGACGGATGGCCTGTTGCTGAAGCGTTTTACGGCGTATGTCAAGGTTTGAATTAAGGAGGTTCTGGGCTCGGATGCCGTAGCACGAATGTTCGAGATAGGGCAGTCCTATTCTTCCCAGAAGAGCGCCAAAGCCCTTTTCCGCAGCCGTCACTGGGGAATAGGGCAGCGGCAAAAGAATACGGCAGTCACCTTCGATGCCGGCGCCGCTGAAGGAAGCACACAAATGATTATTCGGCTTAAATGTTGAGTCATCTGTACTGCTGCTGCGAATGTGCTTTTTTTTGCATTGCAGAAGAGTAATTTACTGACACACCTGAAATAACATCTATCTTTAGAGTCCCTTTAGGCGTGTCACAACAGATTGACAGTAGTGGCACCTTTGTGCCCTATCCATCTCTGTTAGAGTCTACTATAGTCGGTGACAATCGAAGAATTAAAAAGTTATACGTACGCTGCCCAACTCAAACACAATAGGCATAGATTGCAAGAGTATTTATTCACCCGTATGCACGCGTGCAGTTGTGGCATGAACATAGAGTACAATATACCGTGTTGCACATGAAATACATTGTACTTCAGATAATCAAAGCAAAGGAGCAAAGAAATCAATGAGGTTCGCTTATTTATTTGACATGTATGCTTTTATGCGTATGAAACGGTGGTTTTGTCCCTACATATAGGTCTTTGTGCCACTAGTTTCAAGATGGATCGTCAACCTCTCTGCAAGTTTTATGGGGTATCCTGATATAGCTCAGCGAATGCTAACATTTTAGCTTGAAACAGATAGCTTTTATCTTCCAATTACCCTGGCGTTTCCCTTCGGAGCGAAGTCACTTAGCTGTGATCGCACTCCAGTTGGCTCAAAGAAAGAGAGAGAAAGCAAGCACAAGGAAAGGCAAATAAAACAACCAGACGAGCGTCCGGTTCGCGACCCTACAGGGGGGGGGGGTAAGCGATAGGGGGAATAGAAAGAGGAAAACCATGCAGCTGGCTCGGCTCTCTTTAAGAGGTGAAGTGATGGCGCATTGTGTTTTTGTGGGTGCAGCTTGTTTGTAATTTTTTGGTTGTCACCGACTATAGAACCTTTCTTTTTCCATTTTACAGGCTCTGCCTGATTGATCCTGTGTAAATGAGCGACAACCAGCGGGAGGACCAAGGCACTAATCGTCTCCCGAGACCCTATTGAACTCCAATTTGAAAAACAGCCAATCCTTCCTCTACCGGAAAGTGTGGGTAAGCGAAGCTTGTCCAGCGTGCACATGACCTTCGTCACGGTTGAGTGACCCACAGGTAACAGTGCCGGATTGCTTCGTCCTGCCGCTCCCTAAGCTCGGGATCTTCTTCTCGTTGCTGTCGGATTGCCTGGGCTCGAGCGACTCTGATGGCCGGATTGGCGCGCCGACGGCGAGCCCTTTCACGGGCGCGTTGTCGCCGCCGTTCTATGAACGCTGCCCGTTCCTCGGGAGAATGCACAACACGTGGTCGTCCCATATGTTTTCCGAGACGAACCTGAACGGAAACGATGCCGGCGCAGCGTGCGCGAGGCTCTTTCCTGTCCTTTCCCTCTCCGGCTGAAGCGAAGCGGCTCTGATTGGTTGCGCGCGTAGCGTGAGCGCGCGCCTATGCAGCTGGAATCCGTGCTAATTATTCACGCTCCGGCACCGACGCAGCTGTCAGCTCATCAAACCGCCCTTTCCCACAGCTGCTCTACTCTGGGAACAACTGGGCCTTTGCGTCACCATGACAACGCCCCTTGTGAACCAATACAAGCTTCGCTTGAAAAAGAAAGGAACAAGGAGAAGAAACACGCCGCATCGGTCTAATAAGTATTGACTTCTGTTCGCAACCTAATTAGCACGACGTGCTAATTACTGACTGGTGAACTAAGTGACTGGTGAACTAAGCCGGTGTTAACCACACTCTCCTTCTCATTTCGTCATGGTGGCACGAAAAATGGTACACCTGCACCGGGTAGCAGAGTGGCTATGGCATTGCACTGCTAAGCCCAAGATGGCAAGATGCCAGGTTGGATTCCCGGCCGCGGGTACCGTATTTCCGTATTTATACGAGGGCACATTGAAATAAAAGTTGTGAAACGTTTACTGGCTAAACATAAAAGGACCCCCCCCGGCGTTCTTTTATGTTTAGCCAGTAAACGGGCTGTAAAAAAACCAGCTGCAATGAAATCTTTTTCGAATGCAGTTATGCAGTTATTATTATTATTATTATTATTATTATTATTATTATTATTATTATTATTATTATTATTATTATTATTCGTGGTTAAAACACGTTTACACATGACAGGAAAGGAAAGGCCAGGAGCAGGCTGGCAACTGCCCCCGGAAGAGGCACAACACCTGCGTACTCTTCAGAAAGGAGGAGACGGAAACATAGAAATGGAAGATAGGAAGAACGGAAATGCAGTTGGCTGACCCCTTTCCCGCTATTCCTCTGACCCGCATAAACAGAGAAGTCTGCGCGCAACGGGTCCGTCGCTTAAGCGCTAGCAAGATTCATACGGGAGCACCGAGTTTTGAACATCGGCTTTGCATGTTGTCTCTAATCGCGGCCGACGTTTGAAATCATTAAAAACTTTGAAAATCGTGCTCAACGCCCCTTTCCCTTTTACTCAAAGCGTAAAAATAACAGTCAAAATAATTTCTCAAGATAAGTGAAAAAAAGCAAACAGTGCATGTCTTGAGTCTCATAGTCGCTATAGCTAAACACTACGGTTGGCAAAAGCTATACAGGCAGTGAGATTATTTTTCAACATTTGCAAGTCAAATTTAAGTAACCCTTGACAAAGCACTAACTTCTCCGAAACATTAAGGCAACTTTTTATTCAAAATAAAGCAGAACACAGTCGTCTACTTTATTTAACGCGACTACGAAACCCACAGTAAGTTTTTTCATGCCTCACGCGATGTTGGAATTGTTGCGTTTCGCCTGCGACACGTGGTTTTGCCGGCGCGACTGCGGCGGGGCGGCAGACATTTTGGCCCGATCGTCGTCGCCGCAACGCTCATCGGCAGGTGTTTCCAGGCGCGACTGCGGCGATGCGACCGCAAAGGATCACCCTCTCATTCCAGTCATTGTGCCCGAACCAGGCGATGCGAAAGCAGGGATCATCCCCTCATTACAGTCATTGTGCCCGACCGGCAGCGCTACAACAGGGTGCTACGATATCGTGCTCGACATGGTGCTACGGCAGCGCTACGACAGGGTGCTACGAGATCGTGCTCGACATGGTGCTACGGCAGCGCTACGACAGTGTGCGTCACCATTAGCCCATTGTACATTCACGTGCTCGTCTTTTGAGGGGTTCCTTCTTGCCCTCAACTGCGAGAGTATAAAAACAGCTGCCCCCGGACGCCAAAAAGAGGGGCTCCGATTTCTTCTGTTGAGTGAAGTGCTCTCCCGGCTCTCTACTTCGGTCAAACCTGACCGCCAACTCTTTGCGATGTTAAAATAAACAAGTTGTTTCGTTGTTACCAGTCGACTCTTGCTTTGCCGGGACCTTCGGATGCTTCCAGTTGTACCCCAGGCCGCCAGGCCAACGCTACCCTTGGGGCTTGCGACCCAGGTACAACCACGGGCGTCAGCGTCGAGTTCCCAACAGATCGTACCAGCGGTGCGATCCCAAACATCTGGTGGCAGCGGTGGGATCGCCTCCGACTTCAAACAACTATCTGCCAGCGGTGGGATCGCGACAACGGAGGCCAGCAGCGAAGAGATGCAGTTGACTGTATGCTGAGCAGCTCAACGACGATCCGGGAGCAGTGCAACGAGCCCTGTGTGACGACTGGTTGCCTGCAGCGGAACGACTGCGCTGAACTCTTAACTGCGAGGTTTGGTGAGTGCGGGACTTTCTTCTTCTGAGCTTTGCCAGGCTTTTGTTAGTGTCAGAAACAGAGCTGGTAATTGTGGTTGTCGTTGCTGCCGGGTTAGTTTGCGGCAAGACAATAGTAAGCAGTAGAGAAAGCAGCATTCAGAGCAGCCATGGATTTGAAGTCGTTGCGCAAACCGAAATTGTTGGAGCTTGCAAGAGAGTTGGGTCTGGATGTCTCAGACAAACTAAGAAAACCTGAACTGCTAAAGGCTATTCTTGAGTTAGAGGCTGAGGATGACGAGCTGTCGGAATGCCTTGAGACCATGGAGGAGAGGGAGACTGCAAAAAGACAGGAGCGCGAACTTAAAGAGCAAAAAGAAAAAGAAGAGCGCGAACTTAAAGAACAGAAAGAAAAAGAAGAGCGTGAACGTAAAGAACAGAAAGAGCGAGAGCAACAAGAGCGTGACCGTCAACACGCTTTGGAAATGAAGCGTCTCGAGGTAGAGATGGAACGCGCTCGTAATGGAAGTCAGGCACACGGTGCAGGAGAACGCGTATTGTTCAAAATGACTGACCTGATGCGGCCGTTTAAGCTTGGAGAGGACATTGGTTTGTTCCTGGTTAACTTTGAGCGAACGTGCGAGAAGCAGGGGTTCTCTCGGGAAACGTGGCCACAGCGCTTGCTCACTTTGTTACCCGGCGAGGCGGCCGACGTAGTCGCTCGCTTGGATAGAGAGGAGGCAGAGGATTTCGACACAGTGAAATCGAGTCTTCTAAAAAAGTACCGGCTGTCTGCGGAGGCGTTCCGTCGGAAGTTTCGGGAAAATGAGAAAGGCAAAAGTGAGTCATATACAGAGTTTGCGTATAGGCTTATGTCAAACATGCAGGAGTGGCTCAAAGAAGAGAAAGCGTTTGGTGACCACGATAAAGTTCTACAGTGTTTCGGGCTAGAACAGTTTTATAGTCGGTTACCGGAGAACGTGCGATACTGGGTCTTGGATAGGCCAGACGTTTGTACGGTGGCTAAAGCCGCTGAGCTAGCCGAGGAGTTTGTGACGCGTCGGGCTCGCGGAGCTAAGGACGGTCAAAAGGGTGAATTTGGCTCGAAGTTTGAGAGGCCGAAGTTCACACCCAAAAGATTAAAGGGGGACACGCGTAGTGAGGATGCGAGTGAAAGCAGTCCGACCAAACGTAAAGAGACGGCGGCAGCCAAACGCAGAAAGCGGTTCGAGATGAGGCGAGCGCGCTTGTGTTATACGTGCCAGAAGCCGGGTCACTTTTCGGCGCAGTGTCCGGAAACAACACCAAAAGTTGTGTTTTTTTCAATAGGCAGCACTGACGAGAACATGAAGCTTCTCGAGCCTTACATGCGAGACCTCCTCGTGAACGGGAAAGAGTGCCGAGTGCTTCGCGATTCCGCAGCTACGATGGATGTAGTTCACCCGTCTTACGTAGAACCCCATATGTTCACGGGCGAGTGCGCGTGGATCAAGCAAGCCGTGGAAGCTCATAGCGTGTGTCTGCCAGTAGCAAAGGTGCTTATTGAAGGACCTTTCGGAGCGCTTGAGACAGAGGCGGCAGTGTCATCTATGCTGCCACCCCAGTACCCGTACCTATTTTCAAACAGGTCCGATCACCTCCTGCGCGAGAAGGGGCTTTTGTTTGGTGAAGCTAGTGTTCAGGCCTTAACCAGGTCGTAGGTTCGGGAGCTCGCTGCAAAGGCGGTAGTTGCGGGGCCGACGTTATCAAGCAACGAAAAAGGGTCAGAGGCGCAGCAAGCTGATATTCAGAGCACGCCCGAACAGAATAAAATTGAGTCTGTAACGTTAAAGGCGCCAGATACTGGAGAGGAAACGCCCGACACGGGAAAGTTAGAAGAGCTATCTACTGATTTGCTCATCGCGCCTACGTCAGACGGACTTGATAGGTTGCTAAAAGTCAGCCGGACGGCTTTGATAGCCGAGCAAAAGAAGGATGGCAGCCTGGAGAACGTGCGCTGCAATGTCAAAGAAGGTATCGCCAGGAAAACTGCGCGTTTTGTGGAAAGAGGTGGAGTCCTGTACCGGAAGTATCTAGACCGAAGAGGAGTGGAGTTCGATCAGCTGATCGTGCCTCAATGCTATCGTCAGGATCTGTTGCGCTTGTCACACGGGGGTTCGTGGTCCGGACACCTTGGAGTTAAGAAAACTAAGGACCGTCTCTTGCAAGAGTACTATTGGCCAGGGTGTTTTCGGGACGCAGACCATTTCGTGAGGACATGTGACACTTGTCAGCGGGTGGGCAAACCAGGGGACAAATCGAGGGCGCCGTTGAAATTGGTACCTATCATTACGGAGCCTTTTAGACGGCTCGTTATTGATACTGTGGGACCTCTGCCGGTAACAGCCACGGGGTACAGACACATTTTGACTGTGATCTGCCCAGCCACAAAGTTCCCTGAAGCAGTGCCGCTTAAAGAACTCAGCTCAGTTGAGATAGTTACTGCACTACTGTCCATATTTGCGCGAGTTGGTTTTCCTGCGGAAATCCAATCAGATCAGGGCACAGTGTTTACTAGCGCTTTGACGACAACTTTTCTCGAAAGGTGTGGGGTAAAGCTGTTACACAGCTCAGTGTACCACCCACAGTCGAATTCCGTTGAGAAGCTCCACTCCGTCATGAAGCGCGTGTTGAGAGCGTTGTGTTTTGAACATCGAACTGACTGGGAGCTGTGTCTGCCTGGGGTGATGTTTGCTTTAAGGACCGCGCCGCATGCGGCTACGGGGTTTTCGCCAGCTGAACTGGTGTACGGTCGCTCGCTTCGATCTCCGCTTCGCATGCTTCGAGAATCATGGGAAGGTAGGGGCGACGACCCAGTCGTGGTGGAGTACGTGCTTAAGCTCCTCGAACGCTTAAGAAGGGCACAGGAGTTGTCAGGTGAAGCAATGACAAAGGCCCAGCAGAGGGCCAAGGTTTATTATGATCGGACAGCCAGGGCCCGTCGTTTTGAGGTTGGCGATGAGGTCATGATATTGCGCACATCGCTAAACAACAAACTAGACGTGCAGTGGGAGGGCCCAGCACGAATTGTTCAGAAACTGTCGGACGTTAACTACGTGGTAAGTCTGCCAGGAAAGCGGAAAGCACAGCAAGTTTACCACTGTAATCTGCTCAAACCTTATAGACAAAGGGAAGCAGTGGTGTGCATGATGGTAAACGTTCCTGAAGAGCTTCCGGTCGAGCTTCCGGGACTAGGCTCAGTGACGAACAGGGAAGACACCGGTCAAGTCATTAGTGACCTTATCAGTAAAGCACCGCTGTCGCCTGAGCAGAAAACCGAACTACACCAGCTATTACAAGAGTTCAAGGTCTGTTCTCTGAGAGGCCTGGTAGGACTTCTGTACTTACTCATGATATAGAACTTACCTCCCCAGAGCCAGTACGATCCAAGGCGTATCGGGTGTCACCCCGCCAGAGCGATATTATGGAGGCTGAGGTAAAGAAAATGCTACAGCTCGGTGTTATTGAGGCAGGTGAGAGTGATTATACCTCCCCTTTGATTTTAGTTGAGGTACCGGGCAAGGAACCTCGTCCTTGCGTCGACTACCGCAGGCTTAATTCCATCACTAAGGATCAAATTTATCCGATCCCTAACATCGAGGAGCGCCTTGAGAAAGTTAGTAGCGCTCAGTTTATTTCCACCCTAGATCTTGTCAGGGGTTATTGGCAGGTTCCACTTACAGAAGAGGCTAGTAGGTATGCGGCGTTCATTTCACCAATGGGAACATTCCGTCCTAAAGTGTTGAGTTTTGGTTTGAAGAACGCGCCATACTGTTTTTCAAGTCTCATGGATAAAGTGTTGCGGGGACAGCAAGAATTCGCTTTACCGTATCTAGACGACGTAGCGATATTCTCCGCATCCTGGTCTGAGCATATGGCACACTTGCGGGCAGTGCTAACCCGCCTGCGCGAAGCGGGCTTGACAGTCAAGGCTCCTAAGTGCCAGTTAGCACAGGCCGAGGTTGTCTACCTCGGTCACGTGATTGGTCAGGGTCGTCGCCGCCCCTCTGAAATAAAAGTGGCCGCTGTGCGAGACTTTCCGCAACCGCGCACGAAGACCGATATTCGGTCGTTCTTAGGTGTCGCCGGCTACTATCAGAGGTACATCCCTAGGTACTCTGATATCGCGGCTCCCCTGACGGATGCTCTAAGAAAAACAGAGCCTCAAACAGTCGTCTGGGACGAGACAAAGGAAAGAGCTTTTAGCGCCCTAAAGAGTGCCCTAACAAGCCAGCCTGTGCTACGATCGCCAGACTATACAAAAGGGTTCATTGTTCAGTGCGATGCTAGTGAGCGAGGCATGGGCGTTGTACTGTGCCAACGGGAAAATGGAGAAGTAGAACACCCCGTCCTGTATGCTAGTCGTAAGCTGTCCAGTCGTGAGCAGGCGTATAGCGCCACCGAGAAAGAGTGTGCGTGTCTGGTGTGGGCCATTCAGAAATTGTCATGCTATCTAGCCGGCTCGAGGTTTATCATTGAGACGGATCACTGCCCTCTCCAATGGCTGCAGACCATCTCTCCCAAAAATGGCCGCCTCCTGCGCTGGAGCCTCGCTTTACAAGAATATTCCTTTGAGGTGCGTTACAAAAAGGGGAGTCTCAACGGTAACGCCGATGGCTTAAGTCGAAGCCCCTAACGTAGGAATCAGCCTCAAAATTGTTTGTTACTGATGTTTTTCTTCCTGAGGCAGGATTTTTTTTAACATATTGCTTTTGTTTAGTGTTTCAAAGTGATGATATGCTTTCTAGTGCAATTTTTCAATTTGTGGACGCGTTCTGAGTGATGCTAGACTACTGTAAGGAACTAGGCAGTGGTATAAAAAGGGGAAAGAGCCTGGCAGGGCTTAGTGAGGGTTGTGCCGTGCTTGCTGACTGAGCGGTTGAGTTTCAGCGTAGTTCTAACGCTTGCCGGGAACGAGAACAAAAATGTGAACTCTCCCGAAGTCACTTTGCAGTGTCCCGTGCGAACCTGAACGAGAGAACGAGGCCTTCTCTGTGCGCTGCGCTCAAGAAACGTCGAGGGACGCCCGACTTCGGTTATGAGCATCATCGAGCGACATCCCTCCGGACAGCGGATGCAGTCCCCTGTCCATCGGGATCTCCTTCCCCCGGCGGGGCGGTCTGTTGCGTTTCGCCTGCGACACGTGGTTTTGCCGGCGCGACTGCGGCGGGGCGGCAGACATTTTGGCCCGATCGTCGTCGCCGCAACGCTCATCGGCAGGTGTTTCCAGGCGCGACTGCGGCGATGCGACCGCAAAGGATCACCCTCTCATTCCAGTCATTGTGCCCGAACCAGGCGATGCGAAAGCAGGGATCATCCCCTCATTACAGTCATTGTGCCCGACCGGCAGCGCTACAACAGGGTGCTACGATATTGTGCTCGACATGGTGCTACGGCAGCGCTACGACAGGGTGCTACGAGATCGTGCTCGACATGGTGCTACGGCAGCGCTACGACAGTGTGCGTCACCATTAGCCCATTGTACATTCACGTGCTCGTCTTTTGAGGGGTTCCTTCTTGCCCTCAACTGCGAGAGTATAAAAACAGCTGCCCCCGGACGCCAAAAAGAGGGGCTCCGATTTCTTCTGTTGAGTGAAGTGCTCTCCCGGCTCTCTACTTCGGTCAAACCTGACCGCCAACTCTTTGCGATGTTAAAATAAACAAGTTGTTTCGTTGTTACCAGTCGACTCTTGCTTTGCCGGGACCTTCGGATGCTTCCAGTTGTACCCCAGGCCGCCAGGCCAACGCTACCCTTGGGGCTTGCGACCCAGGTACAACCACGGGCGTCAGCGCCGAGTTCCCAACAGATCGTACCAGCGGTGCGATCCCAAACAGAATGGATGGCTTGTAATGCGATTTGCTAGGAAAATCGCTGCCTTTAAAATAAATTAGGCATAGTTAAAAGCAGGCAACACACATGTTCAGCACGGTGCATGCTATTGTCACATACATATTTTCAACTGGTTCGCCACTAACACTACCTATGCAAATTGTGGATGGTTAATTTATGCAAATTGTGGATGGTGTACGTGATTCCCAACAAAGACTGCGAAAATGTAGAATATAATTTGGCAATGTTTTTTTTTAATTTCGGAGGCGGTCTTGTCCTCCTGGTTTAGGTACCATAACGAAAAATTAAGGACAATGTGCAAATATTGATGCGCAAGATCTGCCACCATTAATATCGCCGTCGGCGATAATTATGACGAATTACCCCCACCCCGTAGGCGAGTGTGTGAATAAACTTTATTACGGAGACCATGCTATTACTGCCTGAAGGTGCGCAGTCACCCTATTGCAGGTAGCCGCGGCCCTGTGCTGATAGCCTATTCCTGTCCACCAGCCGTAGCTCGTTAGAAGAGAAGGAGAAACTTTATTGAAGGGACACTAAAGTGAAAAATTATTTCTTCTGCATCAGTAAATTACCGTTCTACAACACCAAAAACACCACTCTTACAACGATAAGACGTTTGGTAAGCCAGAAAAAGCGCAAGAACGAAATACGGGTGGTGACGCCTACTTAAGTTCCCGCACCTGGGGGCTTTGACATCTTGGATTTTGATGGCATCTTCTAGGGCCTACTAATTATATATAGCGGTACAGATTGACTTCATTGGGTTCTAAAGGAACCAAATATTAAACATGCCAAGTTTCGGGAACCTTTATTCAGCCAACGCGGCCCAAATGCGAAAACATACTCTGGAATCCCTGACGTCACGCTGACGTACCGGCGCTGGGGTTTCGGCGCGAAAATCAAATACTGATACTTGGACCTTCATTTTCTCATCTAAAAATCAGACTATTCTTTTTAAATGACTGCCTGCAGGGTTCTCAAACAATGCTTCATTAGTCTAAACTGATTTGTTGTTTCACTTTAGTGTCCCTTTAAGGAATTGTACTGCAGTTTTTGTTGTGGTGGCCTCAGGTGGCGGCTCGAAGTCCTTGGACTCGGGCGGCATCTTCGGCTTGCCGGATGACCCAGAGCTGGTCTGCCAACTCGGAACTTACTTTTCTTACTTTTGAGAGCCGCCTCCCAACGGCGGCGACGCCGAGGGAGAAGGCCCCCATCGGCTCCCGCAGCCGCGGCGGCGTCGGGAAGAAGCGAGCTCCAGGCTTCCTGTACTCTGGCAACGGCCGCGAGTATGGACGCGTCGCTAACGGAGGTAGTTTCAGTACCATTGTTGCCGGCACATTCCCAGAGCATGTGTCGCTGCGTTGCTCTCTGTCCGCAAGCTTTACACGCATCTGTTGGATACAAACCCGGATAGCAGTGATCTAAGACGGCGGTGCTAGGTGTGTGTCTGGAACAAACGCAACGTTACGGCCTCGTTCCTGTTTAATTTATCGTGCGGTGGCGCGAATGTGCTGCTTAGAATAAAACAAAAATAAATGCGCGTTCTGAATATTGACTAAAAGCCGATATACAAGATCTGTGATTTAGGCTTTATGGTATCTCATCCCGAAAGTGTTCAATGTAGGACAACCAGCAAACAGACAGAGGAGGAACAATTAAGCAGATACAAAATGCTGCTGTTCATCGATGTGGATCGTGGTCATACATGTTTGTCCCATGCGTCCGGGCGCTTGCTGCGCTACCCGGAACGCCATTCCGCTGACGCTCTACAACCGAAAAGACGCCGCCGTTTTGTCGTGCGTGTGCCCCCGAGCTATCGGTGAAATTGCGCATTGTTTGTTAAAGCGTCCTCGATATGATACTGAACTGCTCATATCGTATGCGAGGTTTGAGCGGCGCTCGTTCACTTTGCCTGTCCCTCTTCCCTAAGTAGTGTGTGCGCTGCGAACGCATTCAGCATACTTATATAGATTGGCTCAATCGCGGAATGGCCCCGCGCACATATGCAAGCGAGATTTTGTTCACGCGTGGATGCTAGATATTTAAGGACGAGGGAATTCGGCTCCTCCTCAAGTTCCTCCACAATACAGAGCTGGAATGCGATCCTGGCGTTGATCCGAGATTTCTGGGGGAAAACAAGAATAACACCTCTTTCCTTTATGGAACTTCTTTCTCTCTCTCTCACTCTCTCTCTTTCTGTCTCTCTGGAATTCGTATGGTGAGCCGTGTGGACAGGCTAGCAAGTGGTAATTGAATGCAGGACACGCAGTAGATGGTGTAAATACATCCCGCCGTTTAGTCTTTCTCGTAAGCATTCCGACGTTCCTTAGACACTAAATTTTCGTAGTAACTGGCACTCGTGTGGAGGGATTGTAGGCAGTATTTGCAAGGCTAGACACGCTTGCCGTCAGCAACACTCCTCCTCCTCCTCCTCCTCCTCCTCCTCCTCCTCCTCCTCCTCCTCCTCCTCCTCCTCCTCCTCCTCCTCCTCCTCCTCCTCCTCCTCCTCCTCCTCATCATCATCATCATCATCATCATCATCGTCGTCGTCGTCGTCGTCGTCATCGTCGTCGTCGTCGTCGTCAAAAAGCCCTGGTGGTACATCAATATAGTTATACCTTGAATTACTTCGCGCAATACGCAAAAACTTCTGTTTTGTCCTACCTCAATTCTGAAATCAACACCGTACGTTTTTTGGCCAACCGAAAAGTGCTACTAGCATTTACCATTCAAGCTTCGTCGAGGTTAACCGTGGCCCTTTTGGAAACCGATAGAGTTAATAAGTGACTTTGAAGGACAGCAGTGCGTTCAGGTATAGAACAAATTCGTCTTCATTCCCTGACAGACGTTAGGTCGTGCGGCTACTTGGTGATCAAAGCCAAAGTCATGCAGATATCAAATGTTCCTCCCCTGCTCCCTCTTGGGAACCTACTACGCCTACCAACCTTCTTGCTTTTAAATAAAGGGCTCTATCCTTATCTTTAAGCAAAAACAGTTGGAAAATGTACAATTACACATTTAGTAAAGTTTGAACTGTCGTTGAAATACGGGAAGATAAACACGCACGCGGAAAAAGTTTTGATAAACTGAACGTGCGCCAATATCTTCTTTCGCAGGAAGCGGGCTGAAATCTCACCCGGTCTGCGGGAGAAGCGGTATTCGTTTTCATTTAGAACAAATCGATAAATGTCGGGTCAGGGTTAGGCCTGTACTCGGTGCCCTCTCATATTGCTTTTGACGCTTAAACTTTTGTGCCTCTTCTGATGTAGAAAAAAAAGCGCATTAAGAGCTTCAGTATGAAAAAAAAAAGAAGTTACGGAACATCAGTTTATAGGAAGAGGTACTTGAGATGTTAACACGTATTTCTCTGACGGTAGGTTTATTTGATGTTATATTTTTCACTGACTGAGCTTATAGCCAATATTTCCTCTCTCTGCTCTTAGAAACAGGATAACGGGCGCTTCAAAAGCAAACATAAAAGCAGGATTTAACAATAACGGATGGAGTTTCCGAGCGCTGGAGTTTCCTCTATTCCGGCATCCAGCATCGTCCTGTAGTGAAGGTCAAATAAAGGCCTTACGATGTATTCGGTCGGAGAACATCTAGTCCAATACACCAAATAAAAACAAGCGGTGCAACTGATTGCAAACATGCATTGCTGAACAAGCGTTGGTCACAAAACTTCGAGGAGTGTCCAGCGTATGCTCCTTCGCGCACATAGGCAAGAAGCAAAGAGGCAAGTCGCAATTTGGCAATAATATTGAACATACCCCGTATGCTTTCTTCTGGTTCCATGAAATCACGCACAAATGTAGTAGGCACAGGCATTAAACAAGCCACATATTTTGGGTTATCTTATGCCGCATGTAAGAAGGATTCAACCCAAAGTGACAAATTGTTTGAACAATTGGCCTACTAATATAGAGTCCTAGAAGTCGTTTAATTTACTCTCACTGACATACCATCACTGCTACTATCACAGAACAGTGCCAGCACGGCTTTCTGGTCTTAGTGCACCGTTGCATTCGGTTTTTATTTGAAAATATATATCTAGAGTGCACTGTCTTCCGCCAGTACGTGCGAAGTCTCTCATCCAGCATGTTTCTTGTTCCCTGATTAGTGCAATTCATCCAAACATCGCTAAATTCCTCAGAATAAACACATGGAGGGTATGATGCTTAATGTCGGACACAGAAAGTAAATAGTTCATTTGTGTCCAGCATCGTAGGGGGGCGCGTATGGATTGGGACAGTAAGAAATGATTTTAAGATACTTCTGATATTTAAACTTCGCTCACGTTATCTTGCTACACCCATAGCCGATATTTATCATTCTAAATGTCGAACGGCTGAAGAAGCTCCGGACAACTGATAGAATTTACCTAATTCAAAGAAACTGACTCACCGAAACTACCACACGCATTGCCTAAGTGAAAAAGAGGTACATAGAGACAGCTACTACAGTCCTGCTTACGCACGTCTGATAGTTCCTAAAATCCTACAGTTTCTTCAACTTTCTTCGACTGCAGAAAGTATTTTAGCCGGTCATAATAGTGTCATGGGTCTACGTATCTCGTCCGCAATGAAGAAGGTGCAAATATTGACGCTTCGGCGTGCCTTGCTAGCGTTTCTTTTTTTTTTATTTCTGAACGACAAGTCGTTTCTCATGAAAGGGGCTTTCATCCAGACTTCGCTTGCTTAAACGGAGTCAGTGAGACTCAGCTGCCCAAGTCAAACGAGTAAGCCGCCTTATTGTCGCTTCAACTCATCATCTTTTGTAGACTCTTAGCAATGTTTTTTTTTTTCAATCGTTCGACCAAATGTAGTTTAACTTTCCAACCGGCATTCTTGGTGAGCTTCTTTAGCTTCGGTCTGACTAAATAAATCGGCGACCACCTGCGAATCTCGACAGCGCAGTGAGCCTAACTGAGCGCAAAACGCTTCGTGCAAGCGCCTCGAATTAGATATTGAGATTTGTCAATGTGGTAGCATAGATAAGCTGTGACAACGAGCCTAGCGGCCGCTCTCTCGTTCAGCGTCGAAAGCTAGCGCGAGCACTTTCCCGGCAGAAAGGCTGTCGCCTCCATGCGCATACATAAAACATACAGCGACGCAGATGAAAAAGAAAATCGAACGAATAAATAAGATTACTATAGAAGAGGTTCCCGAGTCAGACCAGTCCGTATTTGCGCGCCTGACGCATCGCTCTTGGTGGTCAAACATACCGAGCGCTCGCATTTCTTGCGACCGCTGGGGGCTGAGAACGCCTTCCAGAATGTTTGCCCACGCGGCTGAGTGGACGTCGCGTTTTCCGGAGGTTTACCTTGGCCGACTACGGGCAGCCAAACTGGTGCGCACTTGGCCCAGCCCATGTTGGCGATTCGGAACCGAACTTCGGAGTCGAGAAGGATCTATGTAGCCTGGTTTCGCAAAGTGACGGTTCGTTTATCTTTAATGATCAAAAATAACGTACAGCGCGAAGGAGAAGGACTGCGAGGACGACATGCCGTTAGAGTTAGAGACTATATAATGGTGAGGGGCCCGAGTTACTGAGATCGTGGCACGTTCCTCCTTCGAGTTTATATGTATTGCACGAAAATTTCAAAGGCCCAATACGTGCTCCTAGTTTTTAAGTGACAGCTGGCACAGCATGAATCTGCCCAAAGTTCTGCTCGACGTAACGTCATAACATATCGCCCGTGCCCGTACCAATCAGGTTACTGTCGGATTTGGTACTGCGGTTCATTCAATAGCCGCAGTATCGCGTACAGATTTTCAACGTGTGCTGTAATAAAACTCGTTTCTCGCCCAACCCAGGTGGCTTATTGCGCTGTCAAATTATAATGCCAGAGATCTATACGTTATTTACTGCGTTACAGATATATGTTTAAATAAATTTCTTGCACATGTATCATTACCTTAAATTTTGATAATTAGAAACGTAGGCTGAGTATAAGAAGACTTACAAGAACTGAAATTTGGGCATGAATGAATGAATGAATGAACTTTATTCCCCTATTAAGAGAGGGGAGGGGCCGGGTGGGAGACAGGGAGGTCTAAGTACTCTAGTCCCAGCAGGCGTCCGTCACCACATTATGTGGCTAGACGTTAGTCCACCAGTCGGGGTAGGCCTCCGCTACCTCCTCAGCCCAAGTCTGTAAACATGGATACTTGCCTTCAAGCGCAAAAGAAGCAGGACACAATAAGCGAGACCAGACAGGACGTGCGCTACTTCAAAATTAAGTTTATTCTTGGAAAAACACACCTATTTTTCAGCCGACACAGATCAAAAGCAAATTACATCACTGCCCAAGCGCACTCAAAACGCCCCAGATAGCTTAAGAAAGTGGTAAAAATCTTAATTGCGACATGGCTATGCTCCATATCATAAAAAAAATATAAATGAAAAGCTCCCAGAGCATAAGACATAGAAACAAGCTCTGACTCAGGCCTTTATTATGTGGGCACTGATAGTGTTGGATTTGCAGCGAAAAACGATTAGTCAATTTATATTACTTCCTTCTTGTGTCCTGGCTCTATTTGCGGTTTAAAGGGGTACTGAATCACTTTCAATCGAAGCGGTGTAAGGCACTTGAAGTGAAAATAGGCTACTTCAGAAATTCTCTGCCGTAAAAAGCACTTCAATGTGTTCAGCAGAGGCGGAGTTAATGGCAATCAAACCCGGCCTCCGCGGTGCGTCTACTGCTTCAATGCCTTGCACCACGTAGGCTACGGCGGGGGGGGGGGGGGGGGGGGGCGTGCCGACAACACTCCGCCGTCTAAATGTCACCGTGGCGCGCAGTTCAAGAGCGCTATAACGTAAAGCTATTCCAAACTTTTCTATTCCAATTCTGCAATCACCGCTCCGCCATTGATCAAAAACTTTTTTGGACCATCCCCACTTCGCCTGCCTGTCATGCGACGTCACGAAAACCACAATTGCCCTCCATCTGATATTACGTCTAAACACTTATTATGCACAATTGCACCAAAGAAAAGAAAAATAGTTATTTCTCATTCGAGGCCTTTTCGCCATTAGCCCTCGGCTATTGGTCAAAAGTTTTCGGGCTGTACCCACTTCACCTGCCTGTCATACGACGTCACGAAACCACGAAAACTCACCGCGTCAAAGTGACGTGTAGGCGTTAAAGATGCGTTAATATGCCGAACAAAACTGGATGTTTTTTTCTGAACAGCTGCAGGCTGGCCCGTTCCGAAAGGAATAAAAGATGGCTGCGACGCGCCAGATGTAAGTCAAACGCGGTTGTTCTCAGTGAGCCGCAGTACACTTAGCCAGTGGACTCGTCTCGGTAACCCGCAGTGACCGCGGTGTCTACGCTATATACGTAACCGACCGCAGCTGCATGCAACTGCAGTGCGTATGCGCAGCGTTAGGTTTGTGCACTACAGGGCTGGAGTGTGTGCTCGCGCTCATATGCTATGCTGTGACCATGCTACGTGGTGCGGACCGGCTTTGTCCTGCACCAGCTTCGCCTTCGGATGGTAGCCACATCCAACTTGCGCATTTTTGAAGCGCTATCAGCTGGTCTGCTAAGGCGTCTAACCAGGAGCGGCCAGTAGTGACCGCGTGTGGTATAACTTTAATTTTCGCTTGGTTCGAGGCTATTTGAGAGTTCAAACCTAGTCGAAAGTAGTGAGAAACCGCCGGCTACGACGCCGATAAGCAGGCTGCCTAATGTTTCATTGCTACGCGGCCGGCCGCGGCAAGCCACGGCCGAGTGTCATCAGACGATAATCCGGACGATAATCTGATAATACATTGTTTCTTCCGGAAGTACGTAATTATTATTGAAATTCGAAAGCGCATTTTCGCTTACTGCAGCCTGTTTATTACACTTTGTCAATCAATATGCACAGTAACAGTAGGAAGAAGCGCACTGATCCAAACACCCTTCTCGATTGGCGTCAGCTATTGGCCAATAGCAGCCGCGCATGAGAATCTGCTTTACTACGAAATAAAGTGTCCATAAGAGAATGAGGAGCAGGCTTCGGGTGAAAAGAAAGCAATAGAGTGAGAGAGTGAAAAGAAAGAAAGGTGACTTCGTGTTGCGCTTGAGAGCTCCACGCGCCGCATACGACAGCAAAACTTGGCTGCATTGTTCACATCAGCGTGCGCTATCGGCGGACTATGTTTTTCACCAAGCGCGAGGAGTGGTTCAGAACATGTCAAGTATGAATAAGGGGACCTCTAACTCCAGGCGCACTCTAAGATGCCTATTCAAGTACTTTCCTATTTAAGATAACTTAAGTTTTGATATATAAGTTATATTAGGATGAATTTCTAATTTGAGCCCGACTCCAATTTCTCTATCCAAATGCACGCGAAAAGCAGAGCTACTGCCATTAGGGAATCGATGAATCGACTGGAACGAATTTTATTGCACTTGGAATAGAAAACTGAAATCTGTTGAAAACGCCTGCCAAACCGTAGCCATCGTCCTTCGAGGTTGATTCATGCATCGCAACATTGCAAGGCTTGAGAAATTGCAAGGCTCAGGAACGAAACTGTATTCCTGTGAAACGTGGAAAAGCCGAAGCTTTTATTTTGGCAAAAAAAAAACCAAAGCCCATTTGTTAAAGAAAGATGATTGAACGCGAAGCTCTTCCCAAGTGCAAAGTGAATCAAAGTCAAAGTCCAAAGCCAATGATCTCGCAACAAACCCCCCCAAAAATGCTGCGAGACCCGATGCTATGCTTGTGTGATTTGATTCCTTGCTTAGGATTGTATTTTTGAACGTTGACACATCTAATAAAATGTGATGTCGAGTTCAAGTGGGAAACGCCGCAGGGCGACGACGCATTTCAAGAACTCAAACGACGCATGCAGTCGCCACCGGTACTTGCGACTTCGACGAGGACACCGATACAGAAAAACACTCTGATGCCTGTAGCCTAGGCATCGGTGCCGTCCTGGTCCAGAGGAAAGACGGACTTGAACGGGTGATGGTTTACTCTAGCTGGTCGCTGTCAAAAGCAGAAGGCAATTAATCTACGACCGAAAAGGAATGCCTCGCCATCATTGGGGCTACAGAGAAATTCCTCCCTTACCTAGATGGCAGGCTGTTCAAAGTCGTCAGTGATCATCACGCGTTGTGTTGGCTAGCGAACTTAAAGGACCCTTCAGGGTGCCTGGCGCGGTGGAGCCTCAGACAGCAAGAATATGACATCACTGTAATCTACAAGTCCGGAGGAAAATGCTCTGATGCCGATTGCCTATGACGCGCCCCCATTGAGCCGCCGCAGCAAGATGACGAGGGGGAAGACGCCTTCCTTGGAATAATAAGCGCAGAAGACATCGCTGAACAGCAACGAGTAGACCCGGAGCTAAAAAGCCTCGTCGAGTATTTGGCAAGGAACACCGAGGTTGTCCCTAGGGCCATTTAAGTGAGGATTGTTTTCGTTCTCGCTTCAAAACATCCTACTTGTAAAGAAGAACTTCTCACGAGTCCGCGCCAGCTATCTTCTTGTTTTTCCCTCAGCGCTGCGCCCAGAAGTACTGCACATCCTACATGACGGTCGGACCACTGGGCACCTCGCATACTACCTGACGCTATCGAGGATACAAGAAACGTATTACTGGCCGCGCCTGACCGCCGACGTCGCCCGTTACGTCAAGAGAGACTGTCGGTGACGCAAGGGACACTGCCGACAAGGCCAGCAGGATTACTACAGCCGATCGAGCCTCCTTACCGACCATTTCAGCAGATTGGGATGGATTTGTTGGGATGCTTTCCGACGTCAACACCCAGGAATAAGTGGATCGTCGTGGCGACGGATCTTTCCGCCGCTTCGCTGAAACGAAAGCTTTGCCATAGTGCGTAGTGTCGTAGTGCAGCAGAAGGGGCGAAATTCATCACCGAGGACATCTTGCTGCGACGTGGTGCCCAAGAATTCCTCATTACCGACAGAGGAACGGCCTTTACAGCAGAGGTCACCCAAGCCATTCTGCAATACAGCCAGACAAGCCACAGGAGGACAACTACCTGCCACCCGCTGACGAAGGGTCTTACGGTGCACCTGTGCGAGACCGTCGCCCACATGCTAGCAATGCACGTCAACGTCGAGCACAAGGCCTGGTATGCCGTCCTGCCGTACGTAAGCTTCCCTTACAACACGGCGGTGCAAGAAACAACACAGATCACACCATTCAAGCTGGTTCGACGCCATGCTGCCGGACGTCACCGACGAAGAGTATCTTGATTTCGCCACCTATCTCCAGCTCACGGAAGAAGCCCGACAGCTCGCCCGCCAGCGGATCAAGAACAAGCAGAGGCCCGACAGCTGACCCGCCAGCGTATCAAGAACAAGCAGAGGACCGACAGCCGACACTACAACCCTTGACGACGCTACGTCGTGTATCAGCCCGGTGACCGTGTTTGGGTTTGGACCAAAATACGCCGACGAGGACTTAGCGAGAAGCTTTTACCCCGCTATTTCGGACCCTACAAGATCAATCGACGCATTGGTGCACTCAACTATGAGGTCGTGTCAGACGGCATTTCGCTATCACAGCGGCGCCGCTCAGGACCTGAAATAGTGTATGTTGTGCGACTTAAATCGTTCTACCAGCGCAAACGAACTTTGGGACTTCGCACAGCTGAAATTCGGACTTCTTTTTTTTTTTTTGGACTGTGTTAATTTGGACTTCGTTTCATTGTTGTTTTGTTACTTTTGTTTAATAAGTGTCCTTTTGTGTTTCGCTCTCCTGTTTGCAGCGTCAGGACGACGCTTTTTGAGAGGGGGCATTAACACTTGGACTTGTTTATCTTTTGCGGGTGAGCGCTCTTCACTGTCAAACGAATGTTATCGCTGGACGCACCCGTACGTATCGGGAGTTTCTCGAATGTTATCGGTGGTTCTGTTGTCACCGAAGCTTGTGTAATCTGATTGTATGTGCGACGCGAGAGAGAAAAGGGAAGAAGGAAAGCCAGGGACGTTAACCAGCCTGAGTCCAGTTTGCTACCCTACACGAGGGGAGGGGAATCGGGAGTGAAAGAGAGAGAGAGAAAAATGTGCGACGCGAATTGTGTAGAACTTTCGGGAAGACACGTGGGCACCACTGATTACTCTGGAACCTTCGATGACTCGTGTATACAAGCCGACGCGCTTTACCGGCAGATTGTGACCTTCGCCGACCGTATTCGCCGCTATTGCTGTGCTTTAAGTGTAACTTGCTTTTGTGGGCACAAGTTTGCCCAATAAAAAGTTAGGTTTATCATTCGCAGTTTCACAGCTGTATTATTCACCATCACCACTACGAGACAACATTAAAGCGTTTAGTGCAAAGTGGGTTACACCAAACATTCAACGTGCCGCGACTCTTCATGCACCACTCTTCATATTAGGTCGGTGTTTGTATGTACAGCCCGCCCGTCGGGTATAGACGCTATAGAACCGTCCACATCCCGACACAGCGAATCAGGTCAGCACTCTCTGGTCGTATCAGGCGCTCGCGTTCAGATGCGCAGTGTCTAGAACAGAATGCTACAAGGTGTCACGTGACAGGTTCTCGCTGTTCTACTTCTTGCCTTCTCTCACCTACAGTGGCGCACAGTCGCAGCCATGCCATGTCATGCATTCCTGGAATATCACACGTTTTGCTTTCTTGTCTTTTGCTCAACTTGTTGATAATGTATTGCTTCGTTTCACTTATTTCATATCAATACTGACGTCCGCCTATCTCACCCACCTTAGCTTGCATTTCATCGGCTACCTCGTAAGGCGTTGTTGCTCTTAACGTTCGCACTACTTCTATGCTCAGATCGTGAGGTTAGTTGACGCGTCATTCTCACAGAGTAGGTACCAGTTTTGATTCCTACTAATATCTTACCTGCGAAACCTTATATTTACTTTATTTTTCATTCGCTCGGGAATAAGTGATGACAATCACGAAAGACATACCGCACTGACTGCGCCGCCATAAGCATAGATGCAAAGTCCCAACAACAGTCACCGCTGAAATGTATGAACCTCCTCGTTTCATATCATCATCCGGACGCCATACGATCCGGAATAACACTGCAAGATCCCGCTTCGTCTCTAGCTTTACGTTTACGCCTGGATATTGCTTCATAAACACTCTGGCACACGTAGTATTCTCACGCGCCTGAACCTCATCGCCTGTCTTGGCACCTGATACTTATACTTGCGCTGTTTTTTACGCGTCTGCCTTCGCTCATGGGAATATGGATTCGGACAGAAGTTCGAAACCCTGTTATATAGTGGTGCTTTAGGCCTGCCACTTTTATATTGCACATACCTGTCCTTCATGGCTTCGCCACAGTTTGTGAGCTGAGCACAGAGGGTCGTAGTATCTTAGTTATGAAAAGCAATATCCCGAGCATGCTCGGAAACCAAGGGATGCCGTTTTTTTTTCTCGATACAGCTGGTCGCAATGCGCCATTGCTATACTGGGCGCACATATACATATTGACATTGCCCGCGAAATCGGGCTCCCACGTAGTCTGCTCGAGAAACCGCGTCTGGGCACCTCATCGCCGCCATGCACGCCTATCACGATCTCCCTTCTTCTGCACGCTCACATGCTCTCTACTCTGTGTTTATCATTTTACGCCTCCCTTGTGGTAAGAAATAAGGCAGCCAGCCTCGCACGAAGCTCTTGCTATGATGTATGATCAGACAACTTTTGTCACACCAGCGTGCAGCCGCTAAGCGAATTCTGACGACACAGAGCAGAGAGCATCAAAGTAAGCACAGGTACGTTTATCTATATATCTGTGCAGCATAACTTGCGCAACAGGCACCGTTGGTGATGCCAGCTCAGTGGCAGCAAACGTTGTAAATTAACGTCGTAAAGACGCTACCACGACGTCTGCGAGGAGTTATGAAACAGGCGCCGTGGCCAGCTTGAATTATTGCAACCCGTGGAACGCTGTCTCAGTGGCTGATGATGTCAAATGTTTTTATCGCAACTGTCTGCGACGGGTGGGAAGATGGATAGTTAAGAGCAACACGTTCACGAAGCTTGAACTGACGTCTTGTTGAATTACCGCGCTGAATTTTGAAGGGAGCAGGAAAAGAATGACGCGAAGAAATTTAGACTCGTCTCCCCAGAGAGGACAAACGTAAACACTTGTCAACAGTATGAACACTAACACGTCCTGGAACGTCAACTTCCCTTGCAAAAAACTGATATGGATGGAGACGTGCGCGATAAACGTGGACTGCGCGCACAAGCAGAAAGACTATTTGCAGTATTGATCAGCTTGTACTAATACCCATTTCAATTGATCAATGTCTATATCATTCTGTGGATAAAAAGAATGTAAAACCTTGTACATGTGAGTTTTATGCTATGAATACTGCGCATTTTACTTAGATCTGCAAATATAAGAATTCAGACTGAATCTGAAAGCGATGAAATAGCAGTAAACTAGAATTAAACCAATATAGAATAACATTCAATTGACGAATAGCCTTTCTTACAGCTAATTTGGAGCCGGGAATGTCTGGCGCATTCAGCGACGCAGTGTCTCCTAGCTACTACGTAATGTTTGGGGTTTAGGTTACAATAGGGCTGCCATGAAAGTTGTGACACTTTCAGTTTTGCTTAATGATTTACCATGCAAAGTTAATGATGTGATGCAATGGTGAGAGAGCGTGAGAGATACATGCTTTAATGATACGCTGGCAATGTTAGATTTGTTGATCGCCTGACGTGCTACTCGAACAGCTGAGTGATAATCATGATATGCATTGTAATCACATAAAAATTATGAATGCAATAAACACTCTTGTACTTAGGTTTAAACCAAGGTTAACGAACAGCCAGGAGGTTAGAAGTAATTCTGAGGTCTTGACTATGGCATCTCTCTCAGCCTTAATGTTGCTTTGGGGTGCTAAAGACCCTTAATGAGACACGTACCCCGCATTTTTTTTTGGGTGAGGAGTGGCGGGGGGGGGGGGGGGGCAACCTAAGGTAACATTTCTATGCAAATTAGGGGGGGGGTACATCTACTAGTACAAATGTGAACAATGCCCACCATTTGTCATGAAGACGCGTAAAACCGCAATAAATATAAAATAAGGTGTATCTCGCAGGTACGCCTGTGAGGTACGGCTCTCCTTTACTTGGTAAATAAGGAACCACATCAAATTGACTCGCGCATGAAAGAAGCGCAGGAAGAACACTGCGAAGGAAATTAAACAGGCGAAAGTGGAAACTAAAGATTTCGAGTCGCATTTCTTTTAATGAGCTCTGGAAGAATTATAGAGAAATATATATTTGCAGAGCAGCCACAGTTCTTTTGGATCCCTCATTCACTGCTCTACCAAGTTATGTGCCAAAACCGACTCGTATTGCTATTTGGGAAGTTGCGTAATGATGCGTGGCCGCCAGCCCCCTACAGCCGCGTAGATCGCAGTACGCTGCTGTTATAGACGTATATGGCACCCACCGCAGGAGGTTACAAAAACAGCCAGATAGATAGATAGATAGATAGATAGATAGATAGATAGATAGATAGATAGATAGATAGATAGATAGATAGATAGATAGATAGATAGATAGATAGATAGATAGATAGATAGATAGATAGATAGATAGATAGATAGATAGATAGATAGATAGATAGATAGATAGATAGATAGATAGATAGATAGATAGATAGATAGATAGATAGATAGATAGATAGATAGATAGATAGATAGATAGATAGATAGATAGATAGATAGATAGATAGATAGATAGATAGATAGATAGATAGATAGATAGATAGATAGATAGATAGATAGATAGATAGATAGATAGATAGATAGATAGATAGATAGATAGATAGATAGATATTATTGACAGGAAATACAGACAGGGCGACCTGAGCTAGTGTGCTCTAGTCTGCTCTTCTCACTGGGAAATAGAGAAAGGGAGTGCCTACGTCACTCGGCTCGACTGATAACTCTAGAATCACCATTAAAAACACGCGGAATTGTTCTCCACTTCCGGTGGCGTTTTCTCTACTTCCTTTTTTAAATAAAAAGATGTTGATCCATAAATATCTTCACAAACAACAGTTAAATTTGCTAATTTTTGCTTTTCCTTCGTGTTTGGCTCATACCTTGGCTGTCTCCCTTAGTAAATTGCTTAATTTCTCAACTCCTTGCGACTCTTGTTTCCAGTTCCCAATATTGCACAAAATGTGCTGTGCAATTCGGGAAAAACCAGACGAGGTAACGGGTGACAGTCATATTGCTTATGGGTTAAGGGTTATTGCAGGGTTTGATGATCGACGCTGTTTTGTATAATTTTATTTTCTATCTTATCTAACCCATGTCGCGGCTATATGGCTCCGAGGATCTGCCAGCGTCGCGGCGAGCCGTCACTCGAGGAAATAATGAATCAAAAGAAAAAGTTAAATGCAACTGGTGTTTTCTGCGGCCGCAACTCGTTCCACAAGCATACAGACCAGCTGACTACGGACCAAATCTCTTTCCTGGTCCTTAGATCAGTATAAACAAAGAAGGTTGAACTAACAAAGCAACACCGATGTACGTGACCGTTGAATAGATGGTGACAACTGAACGCATCTCGAGCTAATCGCGCGGGCACCGAATCAATGAGAAAACTGGCCTTCACACCCCAGGAGATGCCGTTAACTACCGCCATCCAAAAGGAGTGAAAAAGGCAGCAAAATGTTGACCGCTGAACGGCTGCACATTATAATGACTGCTAATATATACGAGGATACGGGAAGAGAACACAAAACAACACGGGCGGTTCCTTTGTGTTTTCTCTTCCCCTGTCTTCGTGATTCTTAGTGGTCAATATGATACGCAGTAAACACCAACTAGGCCAAACGGCTTGACCAATCACCAAATAGGCCAATCTTGCTTTGTTTGAGTGAGGGAGGTCACTGCTGAGAAGCTATAGACTTTTTTAGCTGACGTGTACTACCATGCATGAATGCCGCTCTCCTGGCGGTTGCGTGCCTCGACGCGACGAAGCTAGTCACCTGTTCTTCTCTAGAAAAAAAAAAAACTCACTTGGTTCCCGTAAAATTTAATTCTTTTCTATTATTATATTTTGCAGCAGTGAATGACGGTTTCCTTTTTATAAAGTACTAGTTTTCTTTTTGTTTCGTTTCTATTTTTGCAATTAGCGCCACATCGTCTTTCTCTCCCCCTCTCTCTCTCTTTAGTGCCCTTCTTTATTGTCTGTCGCTGTTTCGCTTTAGTCTTTGTTATCCATTACTTTGTTCTTTCTTCACTTTCTCTATTCTATTTTTAATAGCTGTCGATTTCATTGCTATCTCGCTATCTAAAAAACACACACTTTGACTGTTGAAATGTTGATGAGTGAGGATCGTGGCCGGTCTCATTCTCAATGGCGTGATGCAAACCATAATCGCGCGTTGCATTCCTCACGTAACATTAGCGTTCCCGCTCAGCAGGCAATATCAACAAGCCAGAGCACCTTTCGTAGTTGACTGTCCAGAGCAATTCTCAACGAAGCTGTTTTATCTTCATGGAGGACCAGGGGACAACTACTCAGACGATGCTGCAAGGGAGGCTACTAATTTGTCGCTGAACTCCATTCTTTTCTTTCTTTTTTTACACGCAGACAACTCAAAGGAACGTCGAAGCAAAAAGACTTCGGCATGGAGATGGTGGGGCCTGAGAGTGCTGGTGAGTCACGCGGAGATAATTTCCATACTAATAGGCTGAGTCTTACGGCAATCTCCTCGAGGGCCAAAAAGTTGGAAAACCTCTCCTAACTTTTTCATCACTAGCCTCACGGAGAGGACAGCTATATCAGTGAAAAAAAATAAACAAATACAAAAATAAGAAGTAGTAAGACACGGCGAAGTGTATAGAAAGAGACCGAGAAACGAAAGGAAAGTCCAGGAGCTTAACCAGGTGCCACGTGGTTTCTACCGCACACGGGGTAGGGTGAACCGGGTCGCAAAGAAAAAAAGGATAAGCAAAGAAAAAAAGTAGGTGATGCACGTGCACGCAAAAACAACGTTCACCGTATAGTGATGGAAGGACAGAATAGTCACCCAATATACTCGATGTGCGAGGGGGGGGGGGGAGTACATTATCGGAGTACATGTTCGCAAAACGTGCTCGCTTTGTCGAGGCCCTCCTTTTCCGGTTCCTTGTCCATTTCTTGGCTGTTCGCGTGATTGCGGGTAGGCAAAGTCGATGAGACCGTAAACCGAGTGCCTTGTTTGCCGAAGCGTTCCCATTGCCTTGAACGGCTGATAATGAAGCCTGCTTCAGAGTATATACGCAACATCTGTTGGACTGGCGTTCTAAACATTGTCTCCACTTAATGGACCCGTTGCCATTGTAACTTATCTCCAGCGTCAAGTCCTCTTTCTGCCCGTGTCTGTTAGCGACATAGAACGTGGTTGCAAAGCAAGAAATTACGAAGGAAGCACACATTTAAAGGAAAGTGGACGCATAAATGACAACTTGTTTATTCATACACTTTCATTTCCATTAATCCATTATTTCTTTAATTCAAGTACAAGTAATATTCTCTATATTGTCCTTTGTGTCATTGTTTATTGGTTTCTTATGATATGACTAATAAAAATCGGGCCTCTCGTTTATTCACCTTTCTTGTCGTTTATTACATGAGGAGGGTCTCGAATCCGGCAACATTGATGCTTTCAGGTAGCATGTGTTGCTTTATTGACCAGTTACCTTCACACAAAAAGATTAGGTACCCGTGACGCCTGCGGCAAAAATGATGTTCGACATCCGCCGTAAAGGTTTGGGAGTAGTATCGCTGGCTAGCACTCCCAGGGTTAGTTCTTTTAGTAAAACGTAATTCATCATTGCTTTAATTCAATTACCAAATACAAATAATTTCCCTTATGATGACCTTGGCGTCGTTGCATATATATATATTGCCCACGTGCCAGTTTTGCACTAACCCAGCCCATAGTGGTACACATTACAATCGCGATCTGTAGGTTCACGCCTTCACGTTCTTTAGATATATTTAGTCTGTTACATGTCACAAGCTTCGCCAAACACCATTTTCTATAGAATTTAGTCTTGTTTTGTGCAGAAGCTGGTAGCAAAATCTGTCACTGATTTTGATGCAATGGAAATCCGTCGGAATGGTTAGCTTTATTTTTCCCGTTAGACGCACCCAATATTTTTTTTTACTTCGCAGGCTCATGGGCATCCTCTGCGTTTTCTTTATTATGACATTACGCAAGCTGCCTAACCTTCTAATGGCTTCCGTGGATTTTGCAATTTCTTATCACAGACTGTATCAGCTGGACGCTGCCACTTTTTAACAAAATATTGCACCATTGCGTTTAGTACAAGAGTTCACAAGTGGACAGTAACTTTTACACCTCATGACTATAGCGTTTAGCGCTACATCGTACTGCAAGAATAATTAGGAAGAGAGTGTTTAATATATATATATATATATATATATATATATATATATATATAATATATTATTCTACGGTGTGTGTATATTGATCTAGCCGTATGTATAAATATTGAAAGATATCTATAGCGGCTCCACAGCCACCGTAGTCCTTCATAAAGAAAGCAACAAAATCACAATAAAGAAAGGCGTCAGGCAGGAAGATACGATCTCTCCAATGCTATTCACAGCGTGTTTAGAGGAGCTATTCAGAGACCTGGATTGGGAAGAATTGGGGATAAAAGTTAATGGAGAATACCATAGTAACTTGCGATTCGCTGATGATATTGCCTTGATTAGTAACTCAGGGGACCAATTGCAATGCATGCTCACTGACCTGGAGAGGCAGAACAGAAGGGTGGGTCTAAAAATGAATCTGCAGAAAACCAAAGCAATGTTTAACTGTCTCGGAAGAGAACAGCAGTTTACGATAGGTAGCGAGGCACTGGAAGTGGTAAGGGAATACATCTACTTAGGGCAAGTAGTGACCGCGGATCCGGATCATGAGGCTGAAATAATCAGAAGAATAAGAACGGGCTGGGGTGCGTTTGGCAGGAATTCTCATATGATGAACAGCAGGTTGCCATTATCCCTCAAGAGAAAAGTGTTCAACAGCTGTGTCTAACCAGTACTCAGGTACGGGGCAGAAACCTGGAGGCTTACGAAAAGGGTTCTGCTTAAATTGAGGCCGACGCAACGAGCCATGGAAAGAAGAATGATGGGTGTAACGTTAAGGGATAAGAAAAGAGCGGATTGGGTGAGGGAACAAACGCGAGTTAATAACATCTTTGTTGAAATCAAGAAAAATAACTGGGCATGGGCAGCACATGTAATGAGGAGGGCAGATAACCGATGGTCATTAAGGGTTACGGACTGCATTCCAAGAGAAGGGAAGCATAGCAGGGGGCGGCAGAAAGTTAGGTGGGCGGATGAGATTAAGAAGTTTGCAGGGACAACATGGCCACAATTAGCACATGACCGGGGTAGTATGAGAAGTATGGGAGAGGCTTTTGCCCTGCAGTGGGCGTAACAGGCTCATGATGATGATGATGATGATGATGATGATGATGATGATGATGATCTACAGTGAAAACCCAGCACACACTGAACTATCAGCGTTTAGGGGACCAATTGCAATGCATGCTCACTGACCTGGAGAGGCAGAACAGAAGGGTGGGTCTAAAAATTAATCTGCAGAAAACCAAAGCAATGTTTAACTGTCTCGGAAGAGAACAGCAGTTTACGATAGGTAGCGAGGCACTGGAAGTGGTAAGGGAATACATCTACTTAGGGCAGGTAGTGGCCGCGGATCCGGATTATGAAGCTGAAATTATCAGAAGAATGTGTACTCTATCCTCGTCGCATATCGCTTTGAATATAGCGCCATGCACAGCAGCCGCCGGAGTAGAACGCCCCCCCCCCCCCTTTCTCCTGCCTCCGGTGCGGTGCGCGCGACGGAAGACGGCGCGTTTCGTTCCTGCTTTCCTCCCTTGCGGGCGCGAGATTTAGCCGCCATTGTCGGCTCACCCTTGTACGCTTTCAGTCGCAAATACAGACTACTCCGCGCGGCGACGATATTATCGCCCTTGGACTTTATACAGAACATCACGTCGGCGACAGCGGCAGAAATGTGCCTTTAGTGTCCATGTAACTACTATCGCAATAATATGCCAGCTCTCGGAACAGTTCCCTGTCGGCTGAGTCGACCTTCCATATAGAAAAATGTAACGTGCATCCTTTTTTTTTGTTGTTAAGCTTAACATAATTGGGAAGTGGCCTCTCCAGGGGCGGCATTAGTGTACTCGACACTATGCTTCAGTGTAAATGAACAATGTCTGATTTTTACTGACAAAATATCACCTCCAATACTCTAGTCATTGCTATATAGAAGGTTACTTCAGAGCTCTCATCTGATCTTTCTCTTTGGTAAAAATTTATTTCAAGTAAAATTTTGAAGAACTCAATCACTGCAACGAAATAATCTCTTTTATGCTAAAACGCTTAGAAAAAGTATTTTATTTATATTTATATTCGATTCGGCGTCATTACTATTCGTTTCGTATTCCATTCGGTTATAAAAATTATTATTCGCACCCGCTAAAAACACGCTTAGTTAGAGTCTGTTCGCATGGAACTGCGTCTGAGAGTTCTTGCGATACCATGCTTAGGTTTATCTTGCACCTGGTACCACTGAGGCTAGAGCGCTTGCTCAATAATTGCCGTTTTAAATGCAGTTGATGAACTAGCGCTATTAAGATGCAGATACATGTGCCTTGGTAAATCATCCGAGTTTACTACGCCGCCCTCTAGCATGTATTTTCGTGAACGACGGCTGCAGCTTCTCAGATTTCAACGCATAGATTTGTGTTTTTTTCTGTCTTTTTTTTCCTTTGCGTCGTTTGACATATAAAACGGAAGAGGCTTGAGAAAAAGTGACACGAACCATGCAGTTTAAGCACCAAGAAACATTACTATCATAAGTAATGTTTTCCGCTATCACACATCTCTCAGTCACATATGACGCAAAAGGTGCTTCGGCCAAAAAACTTCCCATACCAGTGGGAACACTAACCATAACTTGTCATCTTTAGTGAACAAAGAAAAACATGTTGCCCTACGCGCGCCTTTCTTTTAAGCAAGTAAACAACTAGTGTCGGAAAACCCAATAGACCCATCCAGTGTTTTCCTTGTTTCACTTACTGAGAAGTTCGCGCTTCTTACCTGCATTATCGACTGCCGAGGCATGCCAAGTAGAGGTCCGCAGCAATATTGTCACACGGCGCATAGCAACGTCCCCGACTTCGAGTTGCGACAACTGCGCCCTATCAACTTGCTCTCTCTCTAACTTTGGTGACAAATTGAGGACAAGTTCTTTGTGACAGCTAGCGACGAACCACAATATACGCACCGTTCGTGCGGCCGGGCGAGAGGTGCCTCTTGTAGACGCCAAACTAATCAACGTAATTCTGGCACTACCTTTCAAACAAACTTTCCGCGACAATATGAAGCCAAAGAGGAGGATGGTTGATTCGGCAGGCGCGAAGGGTTCGCGATACAAGTTTTGTTCACAAGGTGACTTATCCACTGGTTACCCTTTGGGGACACTAAATAGATTCGACAAGCACAATGTAAAAGAAAAACCAACAAAAACGTTATCAGTATTGTTACGAGAGTGTGTGCAGTATGTTTATTATATATTCGTCGAGAAATATTTTCTTGAAGCAGGAAATATAGGACTGTCTTCAACATATAAGTCGCTTCGCTTGACAAGTGAGGTACTTTAGTAAAGGGACACTAAAGGCAAATACTCAGTCGACGTGGAGTGTTTAAATACCATTCCATGAACCTCCCAACGCTTGTTTCGTGCGAAGAAAAGACTTAGGTTGCGGAACAAATTGCATCTGAAGGGTCCGAATACAGTTTTCGAAATTCAAATCTCCGCCACCAAACCGGGGGAGTGGTGACGTTGGATACGCCATCACCACCCTTTTCTGCCGTATGTGAGTAAAAACGGCACCCGACAGACGGCGGTACCGAGCCAAGACAGAGTGGTGGATTTGCTGCTGAAGCTGCTTTTTCGTCAAGTGGCCTAGACCGTTCGGGCATCGCGCGACATCCCATGCATGTTGAATTCTCTGCTAGTTGAAGTTTGTGCGAGCTTTGCAAGCCAGCAAAACCAGTGCAGCACTGCGCGATAACGAAGCCACTGAAACGCAAAAGCGTGGGTGGCGCAGAGTCGAGCGAAAATGAAACCTTTCGACCACCCGCGTCGTTGTCAAGGGTAATTTGGATGAGTTATTTTTTCTAAATATGAAATGGACAGGTAGTATGTTATTTCATCTGATAATAGAATATAAGGATATTTTTTTTTTGTTTTGCAACGAATGGTTGAGTACTAGTGAAAGAATTTAACTGAGGAGTGCTTTCGTCATCGGGCAAGTACTTGAATGTCCCGGGTGAGTCTCTAATCATGTCCTGCATTTACCTCAATTTCCCGATAAGTAAGGCTCTGTTCGCGATAATATTGACACCTTGAAATACTCGAGCACTAATCTATCCCTTTAGCTTGAATTAATATTGGTGGTGTCCTGTACTGATGCTCGTGAAATGCTTGTTAAAAAAATTGTGAGAAACTCTTCTGGCGCCGAATTTGCCCATTTTGTGTCTATACTTCCTCATCACTTGCGTTTTAAAATGATAGTGGCTGGCCTCTTTGCTGGTGATAATGGATGGATGGGATGGATGTTATGAGCGTCATCTTTGGAAGGGGTGGTGGGTTGCGCCACCAAGCTCTTGCTATTATACTGCCTAATGTCCTACCGAGGTTAAACAATAAAAAAGAGAAAAAAGAAGTTCAGTACAGTACAAAAAATAAAGTCCAGTACAGCAGCGCCCCGTCGTGGTGCGCGAGGGTAGTTCAAACCAGTACTGACGGGAAGTAATTAAAGTGGTACTGGCAGCAATATAGGTTTCTACAAATAATTCTGTAGGGCACACAGGCACGTTAGTGTCTTTCGGAGCTACAAGTAGGATTGTTCAGTCAGCATAGGAACGATGGGCGATACAAGGATATTTGTGTCATCAAACGCCTTAGCGTCTTTGAAGATTGACAGCTTTCCGCAAAATATTGCATTATAGGCGGTGTTCCAATAACCGTTCCAATTCTGACAAAACCGTCAAAAAAGACAGCTTCGCGAAGACAGTATCGAAGTAGAAATGATATGTTGCAGGCTCTCCAAATAAGATGTCGGCTCAGCAGGGAGCTTGGAAACTCGACGGAAATGCGCTCAATGTAAGCGATGCTGTGTTGTTGATAAGTTCGCACACGCAAATCGTTAAAATACAGATATGTGCTTTACTCAGCTATTTTCTTTCTGCCGCGAGATGGCGTCTAGTCAAAGACACCTCAAATGTCGCGCCGTCCCAACCTAAAAACCCCACAGAGGAAGATGGCATGGATTTTTCTGAAGCCTTAGCTTCCCCCAGCTCGACTGGTCTTTGGTGTTTGCCATAGCAGACCCGCGCATACTTTTCTTTTCCTTTCTTTTTTAACATACGTAGGACACTAGGTAATAAAATAGCACGAGCTTAGTGGTGCAAACCACCGCCCCGTTCCAAAGGGGAGGCTCATAACAGCCATCCGTCCATCTAGTGGTGATGTTTGTGGCGGACGGAAGTGCTTTTCCAGGGATCCGTGGTGGCGACGAAAACAAAAGCTTTTGTGCATTCTTCGAGCTTGCTTCTGTTTTTGATTAGCTTATTTTTCAAGCCTTTAAGTAATAATTAGCTAGTTTCCATTTCTCTTTTTTTCGTGTGCGCGGGTGTGTTTCATGTATATCTGGTTTTGAAGGATAGTCGCAGCGTCCTTTCGGGCCACGGGCTTCAGCAGGTGCAACCGCGTGGGTCGTCAAATATTTATAGGCTGTAAATAGTAACTTGGAAGTGCCAAGACTAATAGCTATTAGTGGTTTTACTCTGTGTGTGTTGGTAGGAAAGTGAGAGTTTGGCTGCGTGCACATGGTTGGACACATGCGAACACATGTCATACCCTAAGTCTGTGCGGCATTTATTGCTTCTAAAACATTCTTGATAATTACTTTACGGCATTTTACGGATTTAGCTACTGTGAGTATCGACCGTTGCTAGGGGTCGCGTGTTCGGAAAGCTTCGGTGTTTGCATTAGAAAAAGCTAAGTGCTACACATGGCAAGAAAGACGGCAAAGCATGCAGTGAGCGAAGGGTCCTTCAAGGTAGACGAGGGAAAGGATGAGAATGAAGAAGAAACCTAGTCAATTAGCAGGCACTGCGATGTCGATGCTAGGCTAAAACTAATGGAGCATTTCCAGCATGAGCTTGTGAAACATGTCGAAGAGCTCAAAGATGAGCTCAATATGGAGCGTGATGCATGGAAGGCGGTGGAAAAAAGACTTCAAGCAGCCGAGGAAAAGGAGAACAGGGCCGCCAGCGTGTATGAGAATGGTCGTGACAATGGAACGCAGTCTGCCGACGTTACAGATGACCGAGTGTCAACAAAGCACGTGGAGTGCGCCCAACGTGGGAGGCGGTAGCGGGAAAGAGCTGCACCGATACCTTGAGGCGGCCACAAAGGAAAAGCAGAAACGCAAGGGTCATTGCCCCTTGTCAAGTCCAAATCGCACAAAAGGATGACGAAGGTCAGCACGGAAAGGCTTCGGCAGTAGCAGAGAGTGAAAGGGTAACCATTGTCGGCTACTCAAACCTAGCTAGGTACTCACTGGCAATCTGGAGAGGGTGAAAGGTGACAAAAGAATGGCGGTAGGGACATTGCCCAGACAAACATTGGGCGCTGTCATGGAGCGAGCAAAAGCAAAGCTCGCGGAAGAGGCTCTCGGACGCAACCTTGTCGTTGTAGCAGGTGGACTAAATGACGTCCCAAACAAAAAAAAAAGGACAAGACTAGCCCAGCGCTTGGCGAAGGGGGTAGACGACCTACGCGAGCTGTCCCCTCAGGTGCAGGTCGTGGTGTGCGTGGTGCCGAAGGTGCCTGTACGTCACAGTAACGTACAAAGAGCCGTAGTGGCTACTAATAAGGCTATATGCACAATAAGCCGAGAGAAAGGTTCCGAGGTTTTCGAAGAAAATAGGGAAGTGAGAAGCTGTGGTGGTTTTGAACGAGACCGGATCCACTTCAATTACAGGCTTGGACGAGAAGTGGGCTGGCGACTTGCTGGTAGCGTAGCTGCTCTTTTAGGGGACCCACGAGCGCTAAGGATACCATTTTTGGTATTAACAAAGAAGGTCCCGTAGGGGAACCTCAGATCAGCATCGCCGTTCATAAACATGCATAAACATACAGAGTGGTAGAAGAAAGGAAAAGGGGGCGGAGATTGAGAAGTTAAATAGAAAAGAAATAGGGGATTACGCGGTTACAGAAACGCACTTTAGAGACTCGAAAGAGCCCCCGGTGATTGAGAATTATGTTTGGGAAGGGTGCAACAGAACTAAGTAGGAAAGAAAGAGAGGGGGAGTCGGAATGCTCATCCATCAGGGAACCAAATGGAAGAAGAGTAAATTCAAAATGTCAAAAGCATCTTTGGTTATCACGTACAATGAGTGGGAAAAAAATTTGGCTGGGCGTAACGTATTTGTGGACCGGAAATAATGGCCCAGGGAAGAATCAAGAGTTAGTGGAATGCCTAAGTGCTGATAATAATGGCTTCGGGATTGATGCCAAAATTATTCTATTAGGTGACACGAGTGCCCGCATACAGGATTTAGATGACTATACTGACAGCAACGGGAAGTCAATGCTAAACCTTTGTGGGCAACATAACCTCGCTATCGGGAATACAGGGCAGATCACGTGGGAAGTGGGAAACTGGCAATCAACCATTGATTACTGTTTGATGACAGAAGGAATTCATGCTAAGTTGAGAGAAATGGTCACTGACGAGGAAGGTAGCATAGGTAATGACCATAAACGCATCATTTTGAAACTGCGATATGTAGTTGGGAAAGAGTGCAAGGAGTGCAAAATGGCCAGTCCAAATTTCAACGATGAACAAATAACGAATATAATCACAAGAGTTGAGGAAGAACTTAGCAAATGGCCAAGCAAGGAGAGGGAATATAGGGAGCTTGTAAAAGTAATAACGATAGAAATGCGGAAATAGAAGCAACATGTTCGTTGGAAACGAAAAAAGAAACGGAAAAGCTGGTTTACCAGGTAAATGCGAGAAGCGACCGCTGAACGACAGAAACCATCCCGAGAGTACAGGCAGGCAAAGAAAGCGCAGTTGCCGCAGGATGAAGTAGCCAGAATATGGGAAATATACAGGGAGAAAAACCTATGGTGGAAATGCTGGTGCAAGCAAAGATAAAAGATTAAAGTGAACGCTCGTTTTCATAAATATATACGTCCGAAAAAGAAGGCCGCACGTAGAATATTTTGGAACCACATATTAGGAAGGAAGTCTGAAACAATGCAACAACATATCCTAGACGAAGATGGAAACAAACTGGAAGAGAACGCGGCAATAAATTACATCCGACAAATAACAGCATCCGAAAAATAACCGAATCTTTCCAAACGAATGAAGAGGTAGTATTTGAGGAAAAATAGAGCATGAAAAAGAACCAGATGGAAAAGCAGCTGATGTTGACAAATTTCAACTGGAAGAAAGCCGAAGAGAAAATTCCGAAGCGCACAGCTATAGTACTAGACAAGGTTCTCGCTAGGCTGATTAAGGAACAATGTCCAAAAAAGTAAGGAGGCTGAGTTGAAAGCAGTGGAAAAAACTTTAAAAGATAGAGGAACACCAGACAGTTGGCTCCAAAGGAGAATGAATTTAATTTATAAAGCTAAGGGGGAGAAAGATAGAATTCACTCGTATATACCGTTGACCATTACATCAGTAATATTGAGGTTAGCAATGCAGGCAGTTAAGTTGAAGCTGCAAGCATGGACTGAAAAAATGGCATTTTGGGAGAAATTCACAATGCCTTCAGAATAGGTAGGCGTTTGGATGACTAATTATTTTTCCTTGCTCAGTGTATTCAAATATCAATAGTACAAAGGAGACCTTTGCATGTGGCCTTTTTAGACATTACAGGAGCGTATGACAACGTAGACCGCAACATTCTCTGGGATATTCTGGAAAGGGAAGGCTTAGGCGACAAGTGTCTAAAGTCTTTGATGGAGATTAACCTAGAAAATCTTGTTTGCGATGAGGTGGGAAGAAATGAGGAGCGGGAGGAAAGTTGATATCAATGAGGAACTGAGGCAGGGTTGCCCTTTATCCCCACTGCTCTTTATGATGTGCATGGTGAGGATGGAAAGGGCGCTAGAAGGAAGTAATATCGAGTTGGAATTTCTCATACAAACAGGCGGGTACAGTAGTAGAGCAGCAGCTTCCAGGTTTCTTTTATGCGGACGACATTGTGTTGCTAGCTAACAAGCAAAGTGATATGCAACGTCTGGATATTATCTGTGGATAGGGAGGCGATAAGTTAGTTCTGAAATTTAGCGTTAAAAAATCAGGTGTTATGGTATTAAACAAAAACAGCGAGCAGACAGTGACAATACAGGTCCAGGAAATACCTCGCGTAAATGAATATAAATACCTTGATATATGGATAAACGAAGGCAACATATATATGGAAACACAGGCAAGAACAGCAACAGTAAAGGGGAAGAGAAATGCGGCCATAATGAAACACATGCAGAGTGCCGTGGGGATGGATATATAGGCACGAGATACTCCGGGGCATGTGGAGAGGTGTAATGGTTCCAGGACTTACATTTGGAAATGCGGTTGTTTGCTTGAAATCAGGGTTACAATCAGGACTCGATGGCAACCAAAGGTCACTGGGACGCCTCGCATTAGGCGCTCACGAGAAGACTACAAATGGAGCTGTGCAGACTGATATGGGCTGTACAAGTTTTGTAGGGAGGGAAGCTCACAGTAAAATTAATTATGAAGAGTGGCTGAGGAATATGGAAGAATGTAAACGGGCTGGGGGAGTGTTCAAGTATTTCTACAGAAATAACATTGATTTACAATGGAGGAAAGGAACTAGGAATAAAGGGAAAATCAGACATCCACCCGTTCGTAGCAATTGCTACAAATGAAACCTATACTGATTCCACTAAAAGAAAGCCTCGAAGTTGAACAGTTGAATAGTTCTGCGGAAACCCACAAGGGGTTCCGCAGAACTATTACGTCAACCTTCGAGTTGTTGACAAATTCGACTTCGCCCTGCCATCTGCTGGCCGCCTGGTTAGCTTAGATGGTAGAGCGGCCGCCCCGGTAAGGCGGTGGTCCCGGGTTCGTGTCCCAGACCAGGACGAATTTTTCTTCAATTGCGAGGATTTTCTTTAGTGGAATCCGTATGGGTTTCCTTTGTAGCAATTGCTACGCACGGGAGGATATCTTATTTTCCCTTTAGTATTTGTTTATTTATTTATTTATTTATTTATTTATTTATTTATTTATTTATACAATACTGCGGGCCAAAATGGAGGCCCAAGCAGGGGGGGGGGGCAGAATACATTAATTTCTTCTCTCTTCTTCTCTCCACCTTGCGGGTTTCCGCAGAACTATTACGTCAAAGGAACTAGGAAGCTTACCAGCAAGTATGCGGCCTGTATGGTGAGCAAAGCAGCAACAAAGAACGTCTAGCGGAAAGTGCGAGATGCTGACATAATCTCATCGGTGGCCGAAATAGAAAAGAAACCTGCATGAGCAAATATTTTCGTGGGAAAAACGAAATCATGAAAGAAACAATTTATGATGATAACTCAAAGGGACGCTCATTACTTTTGTAAGCAAGATCAGGATGACTTAGAACACACAATTATAAAGCGAGATATAAGAAGGAAGAGGAAGCATGTGCTTGCTGCGGTAAAGCTAGGGAAACGGTGGAGCATGTTTTATTAGAATGTGCAGACATCTGTCCAGCGGTCGATTTAGGAACCACTGGCCTCCTTGAAGCGCTTGGGTTCAGCGAGAACAGGGCGAAAATAAACATGTCTGTAATAGAGATTAGCAAGAGGCCATTGGAAGATTGGTGGAAGAAAAGTAGGGAAACGACAGACAACGGAAGAGTTCAAAAACAAAGTTCCCAATAGGAGTTCAGAAAGTTTGGTTATGCGGGTTCTTCGTGAGTTTCTTTCTTTTCTTTTTTTTATAACATAAGTAGGACATTATGTAATAGAATAACAAGAGCTAGGTGGCGCAACCCCCCTCCCCTTTCCAAAGGGGGCGCAAATAACATTCATTCATCCATCCGTGCAGCCATCCATCCATCTGGAATGCCAAGATATTGACCCAGCCGGACCTGTAGGGAGTCCACTTTCCGGAAGCGTTGGGCTTCAAAAAAGTTGGCAGGATTACCTGCAAAAGTAAGAGAGAGAGACAAAAGGGAAGGAAAGACAGGGAGGTTAGCCAGTGTAAATACCGGCTGGCTACCCTGTGCTGGGGAAAGGGGTAAAGGTAATAAAAGGATAAGGAAGGCAGAAAAAAACAAGAAAAATGCACACAGTAACGCGATGTTACGCGCAACAATAGTCAAAGGCGTTCGCACAATTCACATGTCCTTAAAGGGAAGCTGAAGAGTCTGTCGAATTCGATAAGACGCTCATATACGGATGCGGGAACCTTATAAACCATGAAGGTAAAATTTTGGGGGGGATTTTTCACTTAGGAGCGAAGCAATCGCCGGTTAAAATTGCGCTGTAGCTCCGCCCCCCGTCGAGCGCCGCGCGCTGACGATGCGAGCGGAGACCGGAAACCGCGGCGTAGTGACGTCAACAGTGGTGTTCCGCTCCTTCGCAGTCTCCGCGACCGTGCCTGACCGGGCTTATTTCTGCGTGCGTGCCGTCCTAATCTGCTTCGCGCGACCCTACGTTTCTTTATTTGTGTGTATATAGGAGTGGTAGTTGACGTGCGCAGCATCAATTGAAATTGTAGGGCGATCGTGCCGGCGTTCCGTGCAGCCTACGCTTGCACGAACACCAGCGACCGCGACGCTGTTCCGATGTTCCATTATTTCCTGCAAGACAAGAAGCTTTCAGCTAAGTGGGAGGCTGCTGTGAAGCGAAACAACTTCAAGCGCTCAAGAACATGTGTTGTGGTCTAACCACTTACGTGACGATTACTACCGGAATTTATCAATAATGCGTGCTTTGGGTTCTCCTAAAAAAAAAATAGCACGCTGAACGGAAGGTGCATGTTTATCGCCCACCCTTGACGCAGGTTTCATCGCCAAGCGCCGCGAATTTTCTATTCGCACGTGTGTTGTGAAACAGCCTACACGCAGCTACCATAACGCAGTGCAATCGTAAAGTTTGCATGTGTTGGAAAGCCTGCTCACGCCAAGACGCTGCGCTTCCCCTTCTCTCGCACACATAAGAAACCGACCATCTCACGTAGCCGACGGAATTCGCCGGTTACGAGTAGCGTGCGGATGGCGCGCTGCTGAAGGTTCTAAACTATACGTGCTACAACAGCCGGTAAACTTTTCCCGCGTTTAAACCGTCTGTGTAGATTGCCGACAGCTTTGGGGCAGCGCACAAATGCTGAAGATCGCATCACCGCTTACGTTCTACGAGGAGGCATGCAGGAACATAACACTACAGTTGTTTGCCCGGAAACGTACTCACTGGAACGCTGAATGCAGCTTAGCAAAAAACATACTCGCCAAAGAACATTTCCAACACAAGGAGATGCTAACACTTCGCCTTCGTTCGCGTGGAAAGCAGTGCTTGCACCAGCATTTTTTGCTTCTTGGAGAGGCCAGCTCTTCGCAATCGGCTCGTACATGTAGTATGTACAAGTATGTACGTACGTGCAGTACGTACAAGTATAAACCCCTTACAAGTGATCTTGCACGCGACAGCGACAGCGCTACAAGCGAGGCGATGGCTGTCGCGTTCAGTCGTCGTCCGCAAGCCGAACTCCACGCGAGCGACGGCTTTGAGTGAAGACTTTCCGGTATGAGGGCAGCAACATACGCGCCGAAACTAGCGTGAAGCATGCTTTATCAGTTTAAGTTGATGTATTTTACTGAAGAAAGAGCATAAAGTATTTCTGAAGGTCTTGCACTAGGTTCTTATTCTTCCAGGTATAAAATTCAATAGTTTGCTCGTTCCGTGCGAAAAACAGTAGCATTTGAGTTATGTACATCCAGTTTCGGCTTCGCACAATTGGCTAGTCACTCATAGCATTTCCGGGCGACGAGCGACGAGTTCCAGATTTCTAGAAACGAGCGATCGAGCGACAACACCGAGCGATTTGTTCAAGCGACGGTCCGTTTTGTCGCTCGAAGCCGTCGCCCGTCACCGTCGCGCGCAAAATCACTCTCGTAGAATTTGGACTTAACGCCGAACTCCTCAGAGAAACGCAAGCTCTCGAAAATTTCCATGACCACCTCAGCAAAACACCCCCAAACAACTTTGCACTGTGCTTCGTGTGCAGCAGCAGCAGTCGGTCCGGACGAACACCATTGTTGACGTCACGAGGCGCCCGACCAATCACAGGCGGAAACGAGGCGCGCAAGCTGGGCGTGTCTGCTGCTGCACTTTTCGTCGAAATAAAATATGTTTGCGCTTTCTTTCGCTCAATTTCGATGCGATATTCGAATTCAGAGGGTTGGAAACCACTGCGTACCGCTCTTCACTCATTTTTTTTCTGGAAAAGCTTTCAGCTTCCCTTCAAGAACTTGAGCAATGCCCTTAAGGCCTTGAGTGCCGAAATCCGTCTGGACCAGTGTCTTAGAACTTTCTCTTCTGTGAAGGGGCGATTGTCCAGTTTTTCGAGCCCGGTCACGAGCACTTTTCTTTGCACATTGTAACGTGGACAGTCCCAGAGGAGGTGCGCGATCGTCTCTTCGCAGCCGCAGGTGTCGCAAGCAGGGCTGTCGGCTATTACAATGCGGAAGGAATAGGAGTTCGTGAAGATGATTAGAATACTGGCGGAAGAAAAGCGGGGAAGAGATTGATAGAACCGGAAGCATCGCTAGTGTCGGTAATAGCATAACATAGTGACAGAAGGTTTACATCGGAAAGTGTAGATCGAGTTCGGATAGGCCGAAGACTAGACCATGATAAATGCTGTAAAGTCTGCTTAAATCAAACAGGCTAGGCGACTATTTGTCCCCCCTCCCCCCTACCCGCTGTGGTTGCTCAGTGGCTATGGTGTTGGGCTGCTGAGCACGAGGTCGCGGGATCGAATCCCGGCCACGGCGACCGCATTTCGAAGGGGGCGAAATGCGAAAACACCCGTGTGCTTAGATTTAGGTGCACGTTAAAGAACCCCAGGTGGTCGAAATTTCCGGAGTCCTCCACTACGGCGTGCCTCATAATGAGAAAGTGGTTTTGGCACGTAAAACCCCATAATTTAATTTAATTTGTCCCCACCCCGTTTCAAAGGTGATGCCAGCAAAATTTCATCATCAGCATTGCAGTCATCGTCTCCCATACGGTTCTACACGCCTCCCCATTACTTTGGCTGGAAAGCTGTCTACATTTAGCTATATACGTAGACTGTCTCCAATGCTGGCCAGAATTGGCTTATGCGTAACGAATCGAAATTATTACAATGTGCGCGGAAGGCTTTCATATGTTTAGGAAACTATCACTGCTCGGTAATTTAGAAAGATAAATTGTAATAAATAATTGCACAGAAAGATCTGAAGCCACAAGCAGAAATATTAGACTAATGCATCTATTACCCAACATTTCCACGCTAGTTGAAGGAATCCTCTCTTGCAGTAAGGATAGAAAACTCTACGCAGGCTGCTGCTTCTTTTTCTTGTCTATGAATGGTGGCTGCTAAAGATTGCGACGGTGATCGCGAATCGTCGGCAAATTACACCTACAGTAGTCGTATCCTAAGTTGAAATAGCATATACCCTGAGTAATTAATAAAGGCGAAATGTGACATCCGCCCAAACGAGCTAAGTGCTACAAAGGAAACCCGAAGGGGTTGCTCGAAGAAAAACTTCGCAGTTGAAGAAAAATTCGTCCTGGTGCTCAAACGAGCTAAGTGCTACAAAGGAAACCAATGGGGGTTCCTCGAAAGAAAAACTTCGCAGTTGAAGAAAGATTCGTCCTGGTCCCGGACCAGGACGAATTTTTCTTCAACTGCGAACTTCACGGAGAAGAGAATCCTCGGACAATGGTCTACGCCAGGTTCAACACAGAAGGGTTTAAACGCGGTTCTCCGCTACTCGAAAACATTCGGACTGTGTGAGCGGCTGTAAGTTATGACGCTCTGTATGGCGATAGTGTGTGCAGCCCTTTTTTCTATTTTTTAATGCCAATCATTCTTTCCCTTATTCTTGGCATATTGAGGTGGGCAGGTAGGTAGCTGGGTAGTTTCCTGTCACGCCTCGCTTCAATAAATAGAAAGTAATGTGTGCCCTCTTGTGGGATCGAACCTCTTCCGTCAAGTCTCTATCGCAATAATAATAATAATAATAAAGAACATCAGTACGGTGCTTTAACCGTTAGACCACGATCGCTCTTTTTTTTTATTGCCCGTACAAACTTAGTGCCATACATTCGTAATGACAGTGATATTTCTGTCAGTGCGACTCTTCGTAAACGCACACACCAACATCAAGAAAGAAGGAAGAAACAACGGTACTTAGAACTTCCTCAAACATGCATGTTTATGTAACATGGCGAGCCAGTGTGCCGGCGCAGGTTGAGATATCTGTTGACCTCACAGATGTATGCACTGCCTTCAACAAAGTTTTCTCTTGCAAAGCGTGCGTTAACGTCGTCATGACGTACTTGCATCCTTGTTTTTCAGAGGTCGTGAAGGCCGAGGACCATGAACACGTCGTAGGAGGTGCTGTCGTCGTTGTCTGCAGTTACGAATATAATTCCGTGCGGTGCTATGAAAATTTCTGTTTTAAGTGTGCGCTGAAGTAAGTCCCACTGAAATATTGCATACCAACAATCTAAGAATGCGCGTTCGATAGTTTCTGTATTTTTTTTTGCGGAGGATCCATTTGACTCTCCATGCCGCAAAGAAGTCTTTATCCTGCAGCCATGTTTCTCTCGGTCCTAATCCAGCCAGCTCTATGAAATCCACGGCGCGTTCGCCTCGTGCCACTTATCTACTTGTCTTCTTTCTATGTGATAGGTAGTGATTTAAGGCGCCATGACTGCGCTATGTCCAGAACCAGCCCACTTTTCTTAGTAGTTTTCCTCATACCAACGCAACGCAAAAAATTGTGCGGCGTTGTATACCGGCTTCATGATCGCCCAAGTTAATCATGTTTTACCATTTCTTCGTCGGAGTAGAAATGTCATCGTTGCTTTACGCACACCCCAAGAAGTAGCCATAGATACTCACGACTGCATGTAACACACAGTCGCTGACGACGTCCCACTCTGTGTTTTGCTCATTTACGCTCGTCCACTGCTATTCTAGAAGCCAACGTTTGCCATGTCGTAAGTTCGCGTCAAACGGCCGGCGTAGAAGCCATGCCGTTGCCTCCATAGGGTGGTCTTCACGTTGTTGTCATCGTGGTGCTATCTTCGCAGACACGTACGCACGTGACCTACACGTCCAACTTCTCATTTCATACAAATACATTGGTCCACCTGGTATCGCACCGTTCCACCTGGTAGACGGTGCCTGCAATAATGCTTCCCATAACAACGATTGCCACAGTTCGTGGGGTGGAATTTCTTTTCATTTATTCTTTTTTTTTTCTTTGCGAAGACTTTCGTCCTCGGAGACCGCATGCGGCAGGCATCACAACAAACCGCTTTTGCAGCGAGAAATTTCGCTTCTTGCTTCAGCCAGGATTTACGGCTTATGGCTATGAAATGTATGCATATAACCACCCGCCTGCGTGGGAGAATGCCTGCAAACACCGCGCGCTACGTGCCATATGTGGAGAATTCGAAAAGGAAATACAGCGGAACGGCGGAACAATTCTGACGGCTTTCCGCAAAACTAGTGTTTGTTGCAAGCGCAACGCCCTATCACTATTTGCGCAGCTGTGCCGTGGCCTACCTTCCCAGGTTACTCCCTGCCCTTCAGAATTCAGAAAAGATGCGCGCGATGGTTGGCTTGCTCTTCACTGCAATGTGTGGGGCTGTGACCTGCCTTTTGCGAGGTGTAGCTTTGTCAGGAGAAGCAGCGACAAGCTTGCCCGTAAAACTATACAGGCAGAAATATTTTCGCTGCTTGGAGTTCAGGCTGTGTGAGTGCCCATTCGTGCGCCATTGAAATAAGGAGTCTACCTTCCTGCAGAAAAAAGTTTGGCGCATGCGAAATGGCGATGCGCTTTAAGTATAAACACGGGTCACTAGAAATGAACCTACCTTTGCTCTTAATTATCGCTTGTCCGTCACTTCTTTTTCTTTTCGTCCGTGTGTTTTGGCGCTATGTTTTGTGATAATGTATGCGCGCATATGGAGGGATCTCGTAGATACCCATTGCACTGTTTAAAAGGGTCTGTTGCTGGGCATGTTGGTGCGATTTAGTGTAGATTACTTTTAACGGCGGGAAATACAGATAGCACAGAGAGAACACGTCAAAGTGCCACTAACGGTTTTACGACTACCAACAGGACCGCTACCAAAACTGTTATAGTGGTGTTTGTGTGGGTCGGCTTCTTAGCGTCGCGCCTGTTTTTTCGCACCACTATAAATGTGTATATGCATGGTTTGACAATGGCATCGAAGTTCTCTTTTTTTTTCGCAAGTTATCGATACCTAGAAGAAGGCGCTGGCGCGCGCGTTTGTGTAGGTGTGCGTGCGTGTGTTCGTATGTGTGCATGTGGGCGAAAGATAGAAAGAGAAAGAGACTTGGAAATGATTTGTTTTACTGGCGCAGATGGCATTCAACGAAGTGCAATAATGAGAGTTGGAGGCGTCACGCTTCTTATACGTTCCCGGAACGCCTTTCTCCGGTGGCCACAGTACCCAATACGAGATTCAAATCCTATTTTGACGTTCGCATGCCGAATGCTTCCATGCAGATGTCGCCTCAAATCTACCCATTTGACAGCTGTGCCCACTGCATCAGGTTTCACTGCGTCTGTTAAAATTATATTGTAACTGCACATCACGTCACTGAAAACCTGGCTTGTGGAATAATTGTTTCGAACTACGAGTTGGTGGTCAGCTACGATAAATAGTAGACGCTTCGTGCATGCCGTAAAGTTCGTAGAGGCACAGTACTTCTGTGTAAACTTCACACAGCGTTAGCACACGTTTGAAGAATGGTTATGCCAGTGGTACTTTATAAACAGTTGGCCTTCAATCAGCTGCTGTTTGGGCTCCCTGCAGCAATATAACTGCACTGCAAAGCTCTCCGCAAACGAAAATGTGCTCCTCTCCTAATATTTCTTCCTCTCCTGATGCTCAAGCTTAACAAAGGTGACTTCAAACAAAGGTCACTAAAAAAACAAAGTTTTGGTTATCGCTTCGGTAATCGCAAAGTTTCTACATTCCCTTTCGGAAACGTCTAGACATAGACAAAGACTCTCAACGAGGACGTTGCTACAATACCTGATATAGACAGGTCTCTGCGATCGTGTACACACTTGGTGGGCACCTTCAAATGTGCTTGCAACTAACGCTGCCTTTATCGTCCATACTTTTTTCGCTTCACCCCTTTATCCTTTTCTCCCAATGCAGCGTAGCAAGGTGGACCTGCGACTGATTCACCTCCTTGCCTTTCCTTTCTCCTGTCTATTTATAAGAATATGCCTGTGGGCGCCCGACATTTCCAGCAAGCTGTATGCTTTTTATTTCCCTGATTCCGTCGTTGTACTACGCCCGTCGCAATCGAGCAATGAGGTGTCAAGTAACGAAAATTATTATTCCCATTTTGCGCACTCTGAACAGTCAATAAGAATTTTCTGGCAATGGCAACCATTTGTATAGTAACGTAAGTAATATCTACGACAGAACGAAACGTTAATTTCTTTCGTAGATATGACTTACCTTATTAAAGGGAAAATCAGACATTCACCCGTTCGTAGCAATTGCTGCAAAGAAAACCCATACGGGTTCCTTGCAGCACACACTGCACCACACATTGCAGCACACCAGATGGCGAGTGCCATCTGGTGGTGCTGCAATTAACCCAGCGGTGCACTCGGCGTGCGTGGTTCGTTCTAATTGGCTGGCCTATTCGGCGACAGGGCAGCCGCACAGCTCCCTCTGTCGCGAATCCTGGCCAGGTTTGCAAAGAAGTGCTTCGATTTAAAAAAAAAAAAACTGTTCGCAATAAACGCTGACATTGCCCGGTTTCTCTGACTGCCGCCCAAGTGTTTTTGTACGAAGCGCATGACACATTGCTGATTTCGCTATGAACGTCGCAGTTTTAAGATTCACTCCTATGTCGATTGCGCACTTTCTCAAAATTCAAGCATGTGTCTTCACTTGCAAACTGAAGAGGGAGCAGAAAACTCAAGTTTCAGTTTGATCTTGGTTCTTGGCCTAATGTTGGTTTGTTCTTATCTTTGTTGGGAATGTTACAATTGCCGTACTACATGTGTTTGTTTCTGTCATCTTATGCTTTACTTATGGCTGGTCTTGTTGTTTGCCTTGGTATTTATTTGTATATTTATTTAGCCATTTGTTCTTATTTCCGTTCTTCCCTCTGTAATTGTTTAATGGTTTGAAACATCAAAGTAATAAATATCATTGCACTCTATTTTCTTGCGCTTTCTGGAGATCGGCGCGGTTGTAATAGCCTCCCCTTTGTGCTACAGCCTCTCTGTGGTCTTTAGTGTGAATGAATTAATGAATCAAGAAATGAACACTCCATTTGTTTCTTTATGTTATTCTCAGCTTATCATAGATCACCACTGGATCTTTTCCGTTATTTTCCTAACTTTATGCTACAGTGTCAGTGTGCGCTTTAGTATGAATGAATGAATGAATGAATGAATTTTATTAGTTAATTGATGAATGAATGAGAACTCAAATTGTTTTCTTTACATATTCCATTAAACCTGCACCACGCTGAGATGAATTTTCACAAAGGACGGTGCCAGAAAGGAGGAAGAGGACGTAATACGATTACGCCCTTGCCCAGTTACGAGCGCTCATTCGTCGTCGTTCTCTCACCCTACGCTCTCAACAACCGCTCTGTTCATTGTCCCCCTCTCCTGAGCTTTTTCCGCTCACATACATCACTTTTCTTTCAGCCTCTGTCGGCGTGGTTTGTGCCGGCATCTTCACTCGCGGGACCGCCATTGTCCAGCGACGGGCACTTCACGGGTGGCCCCAGATTCTTTGTAAAGTGTCGCGGCAATTTATCTTCCTCAAGGGACGTCCCATTCTTCCGTGGGTGTCCTGGGCCTTCGCTTACATCACAGCGTCGTGCGCCTCCTCTCGCCACCGCCAAGCGACAATCTGTGCACGCCAGCCTCGCTTCGTCGCCAGCCAGCTTTCCATGGACTCGTAACTGCGTGTCATTCCGCTCTTTTTGACGGAACCTGTACATTACCTTTGCTCCCTAATGACTTGTAGGACCGTTGCCCATTTACCCGTCACATTAAATTGCACCGCAATGATCGTTTATGGTTTCAATGCCTCTCGTGTCCTTCACATATTGTAATTAAGGAGATGAGTGTTCATCGCTTATCAAACAAGTGTTACTATATACTGCGCAACCAGTATGCGAGGGAGGGCAGGGTTGGGTACATTAATTTTAGCTCGCGTGCAATAGGCGGCGTAGGTATCCACCGTAGTAGCAGTGTGCCTTGAACCCTGCGGACTTTGTAGCAGTTTTTGTTAATGAATATTCGTCGTCATTCAAATGTATGACCTGAAAATTATGCTGCTTTGCGAGGGCTTTATATCGGTCTGTCATTTAAGAAAGCCATGCTTTTTCCTTTGGTGGGATGATTATCGTGAGTTCGTTTTGGCCAAATTAGCTCTCAATTTTTCTGTATAGTCAATTGTTTAAGTCTCTTGTGTTTTTCTTCTACTTCCTTCATGCTTTCTTCGAAGGCTGTAACCACTGAAAAACAACTCATGCGTTTTAACAGGGTCGCTTTATAGACAGGAATTTTTTCTATACTTTATAGAACCTTTGGTTGTTTCATAAGTAGCTGACGCCGATGAAATTGTACTTGTTTTATTAAGTTATAGAAGGTCGCATAGCTACCCACGTGCATGAAATAAAATGATCACCGCTCAGTTAGAACTCTGGCGTGTCGTGTCCGTTTGTAACAGTATAGTGTTTGGAAAATGAATGAATTCATGCAGCGAGCACTGTAGCACTGAGCCGAGCTAATCCTGTTAAAGCATGCAATTTGTTTCAGAGCCATTCGCTTTCCGTAGGAATTAGTGACTCACATAGAGTCACCCCCATAGGCACGCACACATCTTCACACACGCGCACACGAGGGATACATCCTCTCGTGCACTGACTCGACCCCGTTCCAGACTCATCACTCACAACTTCCTACAACATTCCAGAAAGTTACGGCTGCAATATCCGGCGGTACTATGTTTCTTTCGAGGCTCACCTGCGCATTCTGATGACTTCGGACAGTACCTCGTTCCTCTGAGTCTCCCGCTCCACCCAGGGGACGAAGGAGCATCAGAGCCAGTGAGAATCAATTTGCACCGTGCCTTCGGAGCCCTCCCACCTTCTCCAGCTTTACGCACTCCACGAAGCTTCCGTCCGTCTCCCAGGTGACCCTCCTGCACTAAGCTCCAAAATCCCCTCCCCTCCCCCCCCCCCCCCCCAATCCAGCCATCCCAATCTCCTCCCGCCTCTGTATCCCCCGGCGAACCGGGAAGCTTCGTTCTCGTTTCCCCTTCTGTTGGAAGACACAAAGACAAAACTAAACTATGGTCACTGAGTTGGACACAAAGGGGATCGCAGGCACGACCCTGGAATTCGGCGTTCACGCATGTGCCTATCGAGTACCGTCAGCCGTTGTCTCGAGTAAACAACAGGTGCTGCATTACGGGTGGCACAGCTTGCGTGTGTCGAGGCCTTCTACCTTAATGCGTAAGTGCTTCGTGCATGACTTCCTGCAATAGAAGAGCTTAAGTGACCGCCGATACACAATTAAAACACTGTGATTTAACTAATGCGTTAACTGGCAGCTCCACAATATTGGTGACCTAACAAAAGCTTCTGCAAAAACAAGACGAACCTAAGTAATAATGTGCGCCTATATATCTAGCTTTATTTAATTACCTGCTCAACAGTGGTCTTCCCAAAAAAAGTCGCCAGTAGCACATGCAGATGCTTTCGTCACAAAACCTGGATGCTTCTTCATTCTCTCCATAGCGCACGTAGGGGTCATACTCTCGCCAGTGTGAAATTGATCCCTTTGTTTAAGCAAGCTCTTAATTTTTATGTAGATAGAGATGGTGCCTCAAGAACTTGTGTTGACCTTCTCCATTGGTTTTTGCTATTCGATATCCTGTGAGCGGTGCATGATGACACTCAGCAAAATTGTTTAGCTGCCAGCTACGGGTTGAGGCACGCTTTTTGTGTTCTGGAACAGTCGTGCTGCCTTGCATGGTATTAAGCATTCCGGGCTGAAATTGTGGAGTGTATATTGCATTTACATGAAATAAAGAGTGTCAATCATACATTTCAAATTACTGCGTGCGCATAATAAAAAAAGAGTGCCCTTGGCAGCTGACACAAGCATGATTATAAAAACGTCTCTCGCGAGCTTCTGGCAACTCCGATAATGTTGTCTCTATATTACTATGAACAACATGTATTCTGTACAATGAGAGGGCCGCGAGGCGCAGCACAGAAACCCGAGTCTCTCCAGACCTCTCAGAGCTTCATTCAAATGGCACCAATGCAGCTGATCTATATGTTGAGGCTAAATAGTCGGAGTGTTCAGCAGGCAGCTAAAATTTTCTTTGGCAGATCTTGTTGATGGATCTACTCCGCTGCGTAGTAATCACCCATGCAGGCTAAGCAAGCTCACACTTCTTCCACGAAGCCGAAGAGCTAAAGTTTTCTGTCGATCCGCGTTACCGACGGCAAGGCACGGAATACGACAAAGGGAAAAAGCACATCTCTGTCACAAGATTTAGTACATAGCTCCAGGATAAACCTTCTAAGTGAATGTGCTTGAATATACCTAAATGAAATGGCTGAAAAATCATGGCAGGTTGCTGGAGTAGCAGTAGGAAATTCGCCCTTCAGTTCCCCTCCAGGCAGCATTTAGCAAAGAGGCCACTGTTTCCATTAGCGCAAAGGTGCTTCTGGTTTGAAATGGTCACATAGCAATGCTTTTCTGTCCGTCTGAAAAGTGCAAAGGCTTTTTCGGCCCCTTTAATAATTAGTATAACTCTAAGAAACGGCACGCTGTTGGCGTTCATAAGCAAGTACAAAACACCAGTTTTGGACCATACGTTGTCTTGCGCCTGCTGTCACCACCGCCAAGCGACTACCTGCACACACCAGACTCGTTTTGTCGCTAGCAACCTTTCCATGGACTAGTAAGTACCTGTGATTGCCCTTGAACTTCAATTTAAGTTCTCCTCTAACTCACAGCGCAGCAATATTGTCCACCTACTGCATCGCGCTTAGTTCTTGAAAACGTGTTGTTTTATTTAATTCTGTGCATTTTTTCGCATTGTGAAGAAGAAATAAAGCAATAAAAGTTTGCTAGGGCAAGTCTTTCGTATCTTGCCAGTTAAAGGGTTTAAAGAAACCAGAGTTACTTGCGACTGCCAGTGTCTTCAGTTTTGACGCCGCCAAGCTGTGCAAAATTTTTCCAGCATGTTGTGTGTCACTTGCTCAGTCTCGCTCCGTCGTTTCTATTTTTTTTTCTCCTTCCCTTCTTTCTTGTTGCCCGTCCTGCGCAGTATATAATTTAAACAGTACGGCTGACTCTCTAAACAATAGTTAAACTTTGTAGCGTGAAATGCTCCACTGCTGGTGCGCACTTGTGCAGTAGCTCTGCTTTAGTATAGGGCACTGATTAGGACTAGGCGCTATTAAAATGCTGATTAATGCGCCGTCTCTGAGCAATTACTCACTTGGTCACTCCACACTTATGGCCCTTACCCATATACCCGAGCGGACTAAAACTAACACTAAAAGATTGCCCGAAATTTACGACCTGTCGCGGTTGCTTAGTAGCTATGGTGTTGGAATGCTGAGCAGCAAGTCGCGCAGTCAACCCCGGCCCCCGAATGCCGCATTTCGATCGGGGCGAAATGCGAAAACATCCGTGGGCTTAGATTTAGGTGCACGTTATAAAAAGAACCCCAGGTGTTCCAAATTATTCCGCAGTGACCCACTACGGTGTGCCTCATAATCAAACCGTGATTTTGGCACGTAAAACCCGATAATTTTTTTTTAATTCACGCAGAAATTCCCATGGCAATTGTCTCACTATGCGTAAGCATTGCGCCAACTGCTCATCTCCACGCAGCCCGGTGCCGTTATCGATGTAATGAAACTTGATCTGACCAGTATAAACCCTTAACAACCCTTATCGGCCGTTATCAACCTGCTCGGACTAGATCCGGCCCTTATCGAACCTAATAGGTTTTTATCAATCTTGTGCTTAATCCGAGTCTTATCAACGCTCATCGGCCGGTATTAACCTTATCACAATTGATCCGATTCCTATCAGCCCTTATCCGATCTTATCAACCTTATCGGACATGATCCGACCTTTATATACTATATCGGTCCTTATAACCTTCTCAGGATTGCTCATTATAAGCCCTTATCGCTCTTATCGCTCTTTATCACCTTATCCATACGCGTCGAACCATTACCAACCGTGATGAGACCTGCATGACCGCTCATGACTCCTTATCAACACAGTGACGCTTATCTGTATTTGTTGCGCAGCGTGAAACGCATGAGCCCTCAGAGATCGGTAGCATTTCGGTCGGTGACCTAAGTGCTTCTTTTGCTGAAGATTTGGTGTTTAGCACAGTGGATAAAAGACTTGGTTTCTGAGCGTGGGTCGTAGATTCGAAACTCACCACCGCCAACACTTCTTCTTTCAAGTTTATTTTGTTTCAGACAATACTTTCTTTAAAGCAATTCGTCTTACGTGACGTACGGATGGTTTTCATCGTTGGGCATGCATATAAATGCTTACAGCTTAAAAAAGAAAGTTGTGCAGCACCTGACACGCACAACTTTTACGACGGATAACTCCATTTATTTCTTCTTTTTTTTTTTGCCACTGAACTCCGTTAGTAAATATGAGTTCTGTGGGAGAGAAACGAATTACTGTGAAATAGAAGGCGGTCATATGCCATGCTCTTTCTTTCAAACTTAATAAACATATTTCTAATGCAGGCACATTTATCTTTGTACAACTTTATAGCGATGATGTAATTTGGCAGCAGTAAACAGGGTTCTTGAGGTCTCAGTGACAGCTTTTGTGTCTTTAAGCACTTCCTTATTTCTGAAGGTGCTCATTCATAACTCTCGGTGTTTTTGCTTAATTTCCACCGCAGGTTACTGAGAAAAACATACCCCTCGAGAACAAGCGCTTGATTGCGTAAACTATGTGCGGATAGGGCAGTGGTTCTGGCGTATAAATTTTTATATTAAAAAATGCGGGCACCATTTACAGAGCTGTGCCGCGTGCAGTTTACGTCTCGGTACTTTCACAATCTCTGAACGCTAGGGCTTTTCCCAGAAAAGCCGCACCACTGGTAGTTGTAGTTAAATGGGGCTTTCATCGCCCCTTACTAAACTCATTAAGGCGCATTTGTTAGGAAAGCAGACACTTCAGAGGGCTGCTCACGTAGGGTCTTCTGAAAGTAGTTTTTCACCTTCTCGGTTAGGAAGAGAAAAAGCCACCTCGGGACACTTTCCTCGTAATTCAGAGCCCAATGGAGTACTCCCTAAGAATCTTTTCCCGCGAAGGCGATACCGCAACCAGCTTCAAATTGCTGATACAAAGATAGCGTGTGCGATTGCCCTGGTATTCGTTTTTCCAAAATATTTCAGGTGTAATCAGTTCACGGTAGTTTTAATCGTCACAAATGACCATTCTCTCTCGATTCGTCATCGATGTTCCACCGTTTCTTTACCAAGCCTTCCTTCAGAGCTCCGTTTCGCAACCTTCAACCCAGATTACATCATGGCTACCACAGAATTAGAACGATTGCGTCGTGTTACACTTGATATATACGAGTGGCCCTCAGGTTTCATGAAAACGCTTTTAAGGGGCTTAGATTCTGCAATGACCTACTTTGATTCTAAAACTTTCAGAAGCTCCAACGCTTCTGAAAGTCCGAGTGCATCTCTCATTACATGGTGAGTAGTTTCGTGTATCGCGAGAAAATGGCTGGACGAGCAACTCGTCGACCAGGAGAAATCTAAGCAAGGGAGGAGCTAATAACGACGAGAGAGTGTATAGGGCGCAAGGGCGATGTTGCGCAAGAAGTGTTCGCTGTAAGAAGGTTGGCCGAATACGTTAAGAGGGTGTGGCGAGGAGCTTAGTACTACGCCGTTTGAAGACATTGAGACATGATGAAACAACGCGAAGGACCAACACCAAGAAAAGAAACAACACAGCGCCCTCTCTCGTTTCTTTCCTGTGTGGTTGTCTTTGGCGCCGTTTCATTGTGTTACCTTAATAACTCGTCCGATCGTCTCTATTTAAGAAAAAAAAATGGAGAGTAGCTACTTACTACGACCGGGAGAGGCATAACAATGTTATTTATTTATTTATTTATTTGTTATGATAGCACAGATCGCCCGAAAGCGTTGATGTAGGGGTGATGTTAAGGGAAAAAAAAACACGAAAAATGGCTGAAACGTGAAGACGCCAAGAAACACAGAGCAAACACACCTACAGCCTAGTTTCTACAAGTCAAGATAAGCGCTACGCACTATGACAAATATGTCGTCTTAGCACATACACAAAATATTTGTCATTTGTCGACACCACAATCTGAGGCAGTTTTTTCCATTCTTTAATGCTGTGGGTAAAGATAAACGACTGCAATACTTTTGTTCGGCAAGGAAGTTTGCGTATTTTCTCGTTATGGTCATGTCTTTGTAATACGTAAATAAGTGGTTTTAAAGAAACGCGGCGTTAGATAACGAAATTGTTCCGATCAATTTGATTTTATATTGAACACCTATGTGCTTTATGGCGGATATCAAGCGTGTCCCGATTAAGCACGTTTTTTAGGGTGGCGACGCTAGTGCTAATCTGATAGCAGTTAGTTACAAACCGCGCTGAATTATTTTGGATAGCTTCTAACCTATTAGCAAGACTCAGAGTCCCATACTAAAGAAACATATTCCAAGATAAGACGAACATTAAAAAAATATGACTTCTTTGACTTCACGCGATGCTTTCCTGAAGTTTCTTCCCGAAAAGTTAAGTACGCGACTAGCTATTACCGTTATGTAGTTTATATGGCTGTGCCAAGTTAGGTTCCATAAAAATATGACTCTTAGGTATTTCGTTTCCTCAATCATTGCTATTTGTTGGCCATTTAAATACTAGTAGTTTCCTATGGTTTCGTGCTTTCTAGAAAACTGGACATGATAACACTTAGAAATATTTAAAGTCATATGTCCTTTACGGCATGACGAAGGTAATTAGTCGAAATCTGCCTATAGGGTAATAGTACCTACATGATTGTTAATGTGCCTATAAATCACACATACATCGGCATAACATCTAATCTAGGATGTAATGTCTAAGCCTATATCAATAATATGTACCAAAAACAGAAGTGGTCCCAGCACGGACCCCAGTGGAGCGCCTGTTGATACTAAGACTGAGTCTGAAACTGATCCGTTCATTACTAGTTTTTGGTGTCAGTTTATCAAATAATCTTCTTGCGATTTAAGAATGCATTGTAGCAAGTCAAGGTAGCATAGTTTGAAAAGGAGTGAAGAATGTCGAACTGTATCAAAAGCCTTTGGAAAGTCCAACATGATGCAGTCTATTGTTGAGCCGGAGTCGAATGAAAAGACGAGATCGTGGGAAATGCAATCAGTTGAGTCACGCAGGAGTGGCCGGCCCTGAACATATGCTGATTAGAAGTCAGAAAATTGTTTTCCCCTAAGTGATGATAGATGCTGCAATATATGCTGTGTCCTGATGTCTTGCAGGATATAGTATTTAATGAAATGGGTATATATTTGGGAACCAAGCTCCGAAAGTCATATTTATGAACTGGGACCACGTTAGCAGTTTTCCAATCTGATGGTAGCTCTTTCGATGACATAAGAGTGAAAAAATGATTAAGAAATTTTGCAACAATAGGTGGGAAAACTTTAAACACACGCACTGAATACCATCTTGGCCAGTAGCAGAATCTGACTTTAATTAAGACAGCACTTTGATTACTCCATCGTAAGATACAGATATAGCTAGCACATTCGACAAATTATAGGTAAATGGCTAGTTATCAGGCTATATCAAGCTAGCTATAGCTAATTGCCTGATCTTCGAGGAAGAAAGTTAAGGATATATACAAATCGAAAATAGGAAGGCACGTAGGAAGAACTGGAACGTATCACTTTGCAAAGACAAAAATAAAAGTGCGTTGAATAAGAATGGCGATTTGGGCTATATAATGAAAAAAATATATATATAATGACAGATGCGTAAGTCAAACCGCAGAAACTTTAGATAAGAAATTTGCTCTTCTGAACCTATGTAACCCTTGTTTAAATTATTTGACCTGTTAACCAGATATATATTAACGCAGTTATGAAGTCTCCTTACGGAGTTTATGTGCAAGTTGAAATGTCACCTGTATTTAAGGCTATGTGGGATTATCTGATTATCTTATTTGGATGCAATGACTGTGCCAAATTTTTGGCACTGTTTCCCTTGGGGACACTACGTATGTGCAGCTGAATTGTGTTATAACGTGCGTAGTGTCTGTTGCTTTTTCCATTTTGTCTTTTCGTTATTTTTTTTCTCTTTTAAGAAGTGCGCAAGTTTTCTTCTTTTTTTCGATAGCCGGCCCTCAAGCCACCTATTCTTATTTTTTAATAAAGAAAACAAAAATAAACAAGAAAAAAAGGTCTAGTCACCAGTGTGGTCTCGTGACTTATTGAAGAAACAGGCTTAATACGAAAAAAAATATACAGAATTATTAACCAATACACGGGAGATGGAGAGGCGCAAGAGCTGCCGGCGTTTTCTTGAACCGCTGAAATTATGAACTCATTTAGTCGTGGCACGAGGCAATGAAGCCGACAAACATATGCACTCAAACAGTAAAACATTTACATATCGGAATTCATATCCCGCAAATGACGTTCTCTATTTCCGGGCAGTGTGCTATCTTTAAAACACACGCACATATTGACTACCTCGCGAGCACTAATACACTACAAGAAAACATGAAAAAGTCAGATGCAGCTGGTAACAAGTCTTGTGTCACATATGCATTACCGCCATTTGCACAACATCCAGAAGTCATGTGCCCGTCAATAAAGGCAATCATTCGCCGCTGGAGACACGCATTGATAACTCCTTGCAGATCAGACAACCCGCGTGGAGGTTGCATTAAAAAGGATTCGTGAGGGACTGCGCTCATAAAGGCGCTACTACATGTCGAAAGTGAGAACACACCTAAGGCGCCCACCTGACTCTCGCCCTTGATTCTATGGCCCACACCATAGACCATAGGTCCCTATGGTGAGGGTCATAGGGACTATGACATAGGACATAGTATATATATATATATACGCAGGAAAGAGACGTCGAACTTTTAGGAAGACTTATTTACTGAACGTTATCGGCTGGTCCACCAGCCGAAAACGTTCAGTAAACAAGTCTTCCTAAATGTTCTTCGTCTCTTTCCTGCGTATGTTACGTCGGGTCCGGCGTGCTGAACTTCGAAGAAACCCCCCTATATATATATATATATATATATATATATATATATGATGCTTCGCCCTTTTTATGCTGCAGGACAATCGTCCAAATGAAGATTGACAATCTTCGCGGCATAGGCGCCACACAAAGAAGGCCTTGCTCCTGCAACCGCTACTGGCAAGTTCTGAGTGCTTGGGGAACAAACAGGAAGTGAAAGAAATGCGGTGGAATACAATCTTAGCTTACGCTTTCCACAGCAATCAGTCGCGGCAAGACAGTGTGAAGAAGAGCGTAAAATAACTGCAGGCAAGCTTGAAAACAAGACCATGATATCACGACATCAAGAATGTCGGTTCTAAACGTATGATTGGTGAGTGCTGAAGCTTACTAAGAAGAAGCCATAACCGTTGAATATCACGAGAAATAAATATTAACAACATCCCTCGCTCATTATTACGTAGATGATTCCTTGGTCAAAAGTTCTGCTTTAGAATAAGCACAAAAGTATGTGCTAACATCTTGCCGTGATAGGAAACGCTAGATGTTGGGAACAGTGCTAAAGTGTAAGGAGTGAATAAGAAGTGAAATCATGCATAGACGGGCAACGGGTGAATTGACTAAACAATGGCGTTTTAGAAATGTTGCCCGGATGTTGATTGGTGCAATGTCATCTGAAGAACAATAACAAGTTACGACTGATTGGCAAGTGGTTAAAAGGGAGCAGGATGACCAAACGCTGGGTTACATACAGCTGCGCCATGTATTCTGTAATAAATGCGTCTAGTTGTAGTTGTACAAGTGTTTACAGAATACTGGATGTCTTTCTCGGAAACGAAAGCAGAGTAACAAATAAAACAACTCAGAAAGCCAAAACAGACAGCCTCAACAGGAAATGAAGTGGGCAAAAAATCACTACTTACGAATACACACCGGGACGGACACAAACACCAAGATAGCATGCAACGTAAGCTATCACCGGGCCAAGTATAACACGTGCTGTCTTAAGTAAGCTGCAACTTGTTGCAAAAGATAGGTGCCTTTGGTTACTGATCTTCGAGACCCGCTGCCCAGCGAAATTGCTGCTGGCTGGTGGAAGAAGACACCAGCACTTGGTGTCTTGGTTCGAAGGTCTGACCGAGCTGAAGGCTGATTGGTCGAGATCCGCGCACTGAGTTCCACGAGGCCAGTTACAGTGATGATTTTGTCGCCTCAGTTCGTCTGACAGCAATTCTCGAATATTTTGCTGTAAAGCGTGCTCCTCCTCAATAGTAAATACAACGCGAGTAAGCCATACTTACAATTGCGATCGGCAAATCTTTTGCAATGGCGTACCTATCGCAGCGCTGTGGGCCCCTGGGTTGTGCCACTGTTTTGTTTAGGAAACGCGACCGCGTTTTCCACGAATATAAAATGGTGTAAATACTAATTGCCAGTTTTCTTGAAATTATCATCACTTGCCTCACTGGTCGACATAATGGGGTGATCCTCACGATAGACATTTTCGGAAGAATTGTGGTCAAGCATGGCTCAAAATCCATGGTTGTCGCGGGCGTGAATTATCCACCGTGCATAACAACAATGCGTGCATGCCATAAACTGTTATCATTTAGTATTCTTCATATATATATATATATATATATATATATATATATATATATATATATATATATATATATATGCCTGTGTGTGTGTGTGTGCAAGTACCACCTCCCTGCAATTTCTTGTTTCATAGGGCTAGCTCGGAGGGTCTAGGTGAAAAGCTAAACAATAGAGAAACACATGCTGGGGTTGTAGTAGTGGCGCATTTGTTTTTACTTTAATATTTTCTCTGCAGCATATATTAGGTGGCATATCTCACGTATAGATATACAGCTGGTTTTTAACAAAGTCCGGCAGGCTTCTTTCTGGGCAGTGCGCCCAACAGTTACCATATTTACAGCCAACAATTATCGGTATGTTTTAAATCCAATTTCATTTTTTATATTCCTTTCTTCTTAGCTGTTTGCAATCGGATGCTACGAATCGTAACCCTCGCTATCATCCAAATCGGGTGCTCCGTGAGAGGCACGATGAGGAAAGAACAGAATCAGCTTAAAAAAAAAGAAACGTGCTCGAGAAATGTGATCTCAAGACGTTTAAGGCATGTAATCGACATAGGAATATTTAGTGTTGCGATTTACTAGTTTCATTTATTGTACTGGATAGTTAAACCAGGTAAATTTCAGTAGCAGCTGTTAGTTTTGAAAGCACGCCAATCATAAAATAGCACGCTCTATCTCAGGCGTAACACATCTTTCAAGGTTGAGGTCTGGACTATGCATCTATGGGCAAATGCTAGGCTGAAAAGCTCCAAGTTTCCAGATTGCTCTCCCGGTAGCTGGTTCTCTTGGCGCTAAGGATGAAAGAAATGTGTTCGAATTTCTAACCTACATAACTGGTGCATGGAAGGAATAAATATGTAATGTAGAGTGCACATATATGTGCACTCTACAGTACGACGGTTACGATTTGTAGCATCCGTTTGCAAACATATACGTGCAATCTACATTACATATTTATTCCCTCCATGCACCAGTTATGTCGGTTGGAAATTCGAACACATTTCTTTCATCCCTAGCGCCAAGAAAACAAGCTACTGGGAGAGCAATCTGGAAACTTGGAGCTTTTTCAGCCTAGCATTTGCCCATAGATACATAGTCGAGACCTCAACCTTTATAGATGTGTAACGCCTGGGAATAGAGTGTGCTATCTTATGATTGGCGTGCTTTCAACACTAACAGCTGCTACTGAAATTTACCTGGTATAACTATCCAGTACAATAAATGAAAACTAGTAAAATCGCCACACTAAATATTTCTATGTCGATTGCACGCCTTGAACGTCTAGGGACCACATTTCTCGAGCACGTTTCTTTCTTTTTTAAAGCTGATTCTATTCTTTCCTGATCGTGCGTCTCTCTGAGCACCCGATTTAGACGATAGCGAGGGTTACGATTCGTAGCATCCGATTGCAAACAGTTACGAAAAAAGGAATATATAAAAAAATTATCATATCTTGGCACGGAATTCTCCTACTTAAGTATTCGAATGCTTCAAATTTTAAATGCAGCTATAGAAATAGTGTTGCTGCTGTCCTTATCAGATCCTTCGATTCTCGTAGAAAAGGTGTGCATAATGAATACTCTCAACTATTCGGCTGTTACCCACTAACTTAACCTATGTAAGACACCTTTTTCGCTGGAAAGTTGTGATACACAAGCGTTTTATGTTGTGAAATTCTCGCTCTGCAGCCTTAATTTTGAACTCATTCTTCGTGTTCGTGATAACTGCCTGAAATAGCCAAAAGCATTTTTTCTCCTCATTCGCGTCATTACGGTCATTTTTAACCAATTTTCCAGAGCAAGAAAGCCAATAGGGCTCACGCTGGCTAACCTCCCTGCCTGTCCGTTGTTGTGTTTTCTTTCCCTCGCACGTGGAACATGTTTTGCTTGAAAACACCAACCTTCCATCAAATCCTCCTTACTTAACTACGATTATTGTTCTCTTAACCTGAAAGATCACCACTCCGCTGACCGACTTCTCGCACTGCCTGCCAGGTTGCTCTTTCCTGTGAGTACTTGATCACCCAGGAAATGATCTGCCAAATAAATGAGCCCCAGGGGCGCAATTGCGGGCACAGGTGAGAGGAATGCGCTTCATAAGATGAACGATCCCCCTACTTCTTCGAATGACCGCTCGCATTCTCTACGAGAATAGCTGTCTGCGCTGCTCCATTCTGCTGCTCCACCTCAGACACTGAAAGTGCGTAGAAATACGTAGGGCACTACGACATGACTTCTGAATCCATTATTGCCAGGTTTTCAGGGGAAGCTTTAGATCTCCTAAATTTTCTTTTCCTACCTTGCCCAGCGTCGCCTGAGTAACCTGTAGGGAACAAAAACGCAGCTTCGTGGGAGGTTTGGACATACCAAGAACGTCACCAAATGATCCGAAAAGTTAGTTCCGTACAAGCCCGCATGCGGCTTTCATCTCAATTTTTATATGTTTGCGCTAACAGTTATAATGGTTTCGTGCACGTGCCGAAAATTCGGCGCAGCCTGTTCAGTGCTGCACATTATTATGGACGTAACGTTTTTGAAGCTGCAAGTAATGGCCACAATGACTGGTGGAGATAGGCCCACTGGACGCGGCACGTTCAGCGAAGTTGTTAGAAATACCAGACTACTTCTGCGGGATTTATTGTGCCGTTTTTCTGCGGAGAGGAAAACTATTTTTTCTTGTTCGTTTTGTTTCTCCCAAACCAGCGCAGAATATTGCGTTAACCGCTCAGCCTTTTGCGGCAACTCGGTCCATCTTTTTTACTCTCCAGAATATTACAGGTACGCGCCAAGAAACCATATTCGTGTAAACTAGAAGAGTATGCATTAGTCAGCAATGTGCATGTGTTCAGATGCTCTTGACGCGTGTGCCGCATTATATGCGGATAACTTTGTTTTCAGAGCACGTAGGCGGCGTGAGTTGCAGTATGCAAACGGTAAACTGAGTTCCCAACGTGAGTTCCTAACCTAACCAAAAGTAAGTGTTGTTCTTCGACGTGTCTGATGGAGCCGTGAGAGGGAGCCTGGACATGTTTGCCCCAGCAAAAATACAGCAACGTAGAAAATGTTTACTTTGAATGGAAGCATGCTAGTATTGTTTTTCGAAAGTTCTTGCGTGCGCGTCCTGTTGCTTCTCTTCGTAACTCTTAGCAGGCCATAGAAAAAGCCGCATGATCGAACTTTCTTGATGGAAATGAACACGATAAATTAATGTATGTGCATGAAAAAACACACCAAAAGCAAACATTAGGCTCGCATAATTACTAAAATGTAAGTCATCACAGTAATGTCCCTACGGAATGATCAACAAGTGCAATGAATAAAGTTCTAGTGGTGTTCTGCGGTTGCCACCTAATGAAGGAATTCGATCGTTAACAGCCGGAAGAGCTGCAGCGCAACATAAATTGTTTTTATCATCAGATAAAGATAAAGATATGTTAAGTCGATGATAGTCATGATTGACCGAGGGCCTTTTTGGATGTTAGATGTTTGTGGATGTCTGGGGCGCTCACGTTACACGTCAGTCAGGCTATAGGAAGGAGGTTTTCCTTATTCTGGGCCGGGGGAGGAGGAGGCGAGAGCTGGGCTACATATATATATACACTTCAGTGAAGAGTTCTTCGAGGTTTTCTTGTGACCTCGAAGAACTCTTCACTGAAGTGGCGGCCTTATATGAGTATTTAGAAGACCTCATAGGAGGAGTCAATATAATTTCACAGCCTGACTCTTCTCATACCAACAAGAATCTGGCATCTCTGAGGTGTAATGTTCCTTCGGGAAATTGTCGTATACTTCGCTGTCACTAATACTCCTTCACCTTTCCGGAGAAACTACAGGCTCTCTCCCTCTACCCCTCATTTTTTTTTATGTGAGTCCAAATACAAGCGCTACTGCGCATGACTGCTGTTGATTCTGATTTGGATTGAATCCGGTTTGGCCTCGTTTCAGTTACTGAGCGAATTATGGAGGGTGTCCCAACAATCACGCAAGAAGACTTTAAAGAAAAGAGCAATTGCGTTACTCAAAGAAAACCTATTGCATATTGCTTCCACTACAGTGGTGTAGCCTCCCGTAATTATTTCGTTACTGAGACTTAATTAAGCAATTGCAATTAGTTGTCTAACTCGAGAAGTAGTGTCCTGATTATCACAGTATCGATGAGGCATTTGTAGGCACCCCCAAACGCCACCTAACTGCGGTGCTCTCAGCGACGTACTGATTGCGTACAATTTTTTTCCAACTTGTAAAAAAAACCCATGAAATATTAAAAATACCACGTGGCTGTGCTCCCACCTGCGTCATAAAGCAAAGCCCTCAAATAAGCTGATTGAAATAACTGGTTTGCTTGTCGCAAAGCCGAAGAGACAGCGCATCACCTTGATAATGGTACGCAAGGAGCACCAACAGCAGGTTTCGCGGCCTTTGTGGCTATTCCTTCCTCTCATTTCTATTTCACACTTCCTACCCGTCTGTGAAGGCCGACTGATCACGTTGATAACAAAAGCATCTTGATACCGTGGCCGAAGCGCCGCTCTGACTACGCACGAAACGCGAAGAGCAATGCAATAAGATAGAATGGTTTCAATATCCCAGCTATGCTCGCACTACATCGCCTTTATGGCTATATTTCGCACCAGAAACTTGCTTCGGACCCCAGCCAAACTAAAAAGACCTTTTTATTTTTCATGAGAGTGTATACCTGCTGCAAAAATAAGTTCGTGGCTAAAAAAAATGAAACCGAAATAAGCAGATTGGGAAACGACCCACGTGTACAGAAGAGGCCAAACTGATACGTTTAAGAAAGTAATGTACCACTTTTAAATGAGCCGAATTGCCTATCAAGACGACTGCACGAAAAATAATAATCAGGAAACATCAGATTTCGGTGTTCCCTTATTATCCATGAATTCGTAAGCGCCGTTATATACCAGTTGCTGTCTAGACGACGTGGTCGGATAGGTCGCCTTCTGCAGCGACGCAGTGCTGAGTCCGCGTTATCGCATCTTTAGTGGCTTTCTTGATAACCGACGCTGGAATTCTACGGCAGACATCCGTTATCCTTGCCTCGAGCTCATCTGACGTCATCGTCTCGATCATATAAACACGGTCATTCACATAACGCCAAAGAAAGAAACCGAGTGGAGTGAGGTCAGGTGACCTAGCCGGCCAATTTAAAGGCCCGTGCATTTAAACCAATTGTGCATGAAAAGTCGCATCCAGCCAGTTCCGTCTTCGCCTGCTGCTCTGTGCTGGCGCGCCATCTTACTGATGCCACAGAAGTAGAAGACGTGACAGCAGGACTTCGCTGAGAAGTTCATCCACCACTCCCTCAAGGATTTCGTCCACTTAATACTCTTCCCTCAGTGTGATCGAAGAAGATTGGACCGATTATAGCACCGGCGTAAATTCTGCTCCACACACTGAACGACCACTGGCAGTGGCGCAGATTGCGCTTTACCCAGTGTGGATTGGAGTCCTTTCAATAGCGTGCGTTATGCAAATTTACCTAGGCGTTTTTGCAAAAATTAGCCTTCTCTGTGCACGTGATGTTGCTCAAAAAGACTGGTGACTCATCCGCTTTTGTGCGGATCCAGTTCGAGAGATCTAGACGATTCTGCAGGTCCCTATCTTCCGAGCATTGGTGTTGGTTAAGATGGTATGGGTGAAAGGCTGAGTCATTTAGTATACTCCAAAGTGATGTCTTCGAGATTGGTACCTGGGCGTCCTCGTCCCGCACGCTAGCATGAGCATTTGAGGACATAAATGCTAGGACGTTCGTGCGTAGGGTAGGACTCAAAAATAGTCATCCGCCGATGTTTCTGGAAGCTGCCGATTTGTCTCAGGTTTTCATAATTTCTGATGATAGTCGATCTGTTTGGTCTACCGCAACACTTCCATGACTGATATGTATTAACGGCGTTCCTGTTGTTGCCGTTTGCAGCTCCCAATAAGGCAAGCATCACGTTTTCCTTCGGCTCATTAGAGAAAGACATGGCAACTGGGACGAAACAAAACTTACCTTTCATCGTGTGGACTTTTTGTTCCCTCTACAGAGCAACCATTCTCGTTTCGTCTTGAGCAAGTGACATCATCTACTTCATCAGGGCTATTTGGCAATAAGGAGGCCCTTGCGTATGTGCTTCGACAGCCGCCGCCAAAGATATGGGTGATTTTTACGGATTCATAAGCAGACTTACACAATATGTGGAACAGGCACAAGCGTTGTAATAATCAACCTGCAGCATTTGACATTGCTTATCTTAACCATAGAGAAATGTGCGGAATATAACCAAGTCTTACATATAGCTTTCATTGATTACGAGAAAGCGTTTGATTCAGTCGAAACCTCAGCAGTCATGGAGGCATTACGGAATCAGGGTGTAGACGAGCCATATGTAAAAATACGGAAATATATCTATAGTAGCTCCACAGCCACCGTAGTCCTCCATAAAGAAAGCAACAAAATCCCAATAAAGAAAGGCGTCAGGCAGGGAGGTACGATCTCTCCAATGCTATTCACAGCGTGTTTAGAGGAGGTATTCAGAGACCTGGATTGGGAAGAATTGGGGATCAGAGTTAATGGAGAATACCTTAGTAACTTGCGATTAGCTGATGATATTACCTTGCTTAGTACCTCAGGGAACCAATTGCAATGCATGCTCACTGACCTGGAGAGGCAAAACAGAAGGGTGGGTCTTAAATTTAATCTGCAGAAAACTAAAGTAATGTTTAAAAGTCTCGGAAGAGAACAGCAGTTTACGATAGGTAGCGAGGCGCTGGAAGTGGTAAGGGAATACATCTACTAAGGGTAGGTAGTGACCGCGGATGCGGATCATGAGACTGAAATGATCAGAAGAATAAAAATAGGCTGGGGTGTCTTTGGCAGGCATTCTCGGATCGTGAACAGCAGGTTGCCATTATTCCTCACGAGAAAAGTGCATAACAGTTGTGTGTTACCAGTACTCACGTACGGGGTAGAAACCTGGAGGCTTACGAAAAGGGTTCTACTTAAATTGAGGATGACGCAACGAGCTATGGAAAGAAAGATGATGGTTGTAACGTTAAGGGATAAGAAAAGAGAAGATTGGGTGAGGGAATAAACACGAGTTAATGACATCTTAGTTGAAATCAAGAAAAAGGAATGGGGGGGGGGGGCATGGGCAGGACATGTAGTGAAGAGGGAAATAACCGATGGCCATTAAGGGTTACGGACTAGATTCCAAGGGAAGGGAAGCGTAGCAGGGGGCGGCAGAAAGTTAGGTGGGCGGATGAGATTAAGAAGTTTGCACGGACAACATGGCCACAATTAGTACATGACCGCGGTAGTTGGAGAAGTGTGGGAGAGGCCCTTGCCCTGCAGTGAGCGTAACCAGGCTGATGATGATGATGACCTTCACGACAAGGCTAAGATTGCTGGGCGTTGCATCAAGTTCCAGTGGATACCTGGCCATGCCGGTATTTCGGGAAATGAAAAAGCGGATGACGCTGCCCGAAATGGACTCCAATACCACAATTTCAAAAGAACATTTTTTACAGAAACCGACGCAAGAAAAAGACCGCATCTGAAATTTGCCGCTTCACCAAGATAACTTCCTGCGGTACACTGATCCAGAAATGAGACCGGAAATTCCAGGACCATTTCCTCGACACTTAGAGATATTGTACCATCGTCTTCGACTGAACGTGGCATACATGAACAATTATCTGTACCGCATAGGGCTTACCAGTAACCCCTACTGTGACAACTGTGGCAACTTAGAGACAATGGAGCACATATGACTAGAATGCCCCAAGTACCGCGACGAGAGACAATTTTTTGAGCGACAAATGGGCATGATTTGCCACGATCCTTTAATATTACCCCGCATCCTAGATCCAAAGCCCGGCCCTTCAATACAGCGGCGGGTTTTGGACTTATTGTTCAAATACCTGTCAGAAATTCGTCTAATAGGAATGCTTTAAAAATTCTACCTTTCATATACAAAAGCCTAAATCTACTCGCCATGTCACCTGTAACTATCAGTATCAAGTCCACTTGCACATTTCATATTTATTTTTATTATCTTTGTCTTCCGCTCTCTTCTGAAATCTTTTAATCCGATTGCCCATCCCTATACAAAGTAGCATGCCAGCGGTTGTATACGCGCCGGCAAAATTCTGTTTTTCTAATAAAGAGTCTCTCTCTCTCTCTCCTTTTAGACCCTTGCACTGAGCCTTTCAATTCGCTTTTGTGGTGGTGGATAATGTGGCAAAAAAAAGAAAAAAAAAGAACCATCTGTTCACTTTATCTACGCTAATACAACAGCTGTCACAGCTTGTTTCCAACTAACACCAAACGCGACATGTTACTTCGGCCGAGGCGCGGCAGGTAAGGAACTACTAGCTCGATCACGGTGCTTTTTTTTCTTTACTTCCTTTATTTCATTCTCGCTGACTCACAGGGAGCTTGTTCGAGGGCACTGCTTTATGACGCGGTTGGGAGCGCAGTCACGTTGTATTTTTCATATTTCGCAGGTTTTATTTATCAGTCGGAAAAAAATTGTACTTAGATTTTCCTTGACTGTGCCTACAAGTGCCTTGTTGACACTTTGGTAATTAGGAGAATACGTCTGCTGTTAGATAATTAATTACAATTACCCAATTACATTTCAGTAACGAAAAAATTGCTGGCGGCTACTCCACTGTCCTGGAAATAATATGCATTAGGTTTTCTTCGGGTAACGCAATTGCTCTTTATTTACACCTTAGTGCATCGTAGTTAATTGGGACACCCTCTATATATTTATGAGCTCTGCATGCAAATGACGATGTTTCCATCCCTAATAAATGTTGTAAATTATTAGGAGACTTTTTTTCATGAACTTTTAGCATTGTTTACTGAAAAGAAAAGCAATACTAAGACACCTATCATTCACACGGTTTCACACGCGGTTGATAAAAGCGGCTCCGCCGAAGGGGTCACTGAAGTCTGCAGGTTATTTTTTTTTTCAGGGTCAAAAAAGTACGCGAAGTAATTTGAAGTGAGGTGAACATACAGTAACGTATTCATTTTCTAGGCATAGGATATCCATACCTTTAGAAATAATTGTTAATCGGCCACCTGCTTTTCATTCAAATATATAATAAACTTTCTCCTTTGTATATATTTAAATATATTGTATGTGTACATCGTGTTCACAGTGGAAATTTAAAACAATGTTGAAGAGAGAGAATACGGATTAGGCAGCCGCCGCTGGGGCTTTTAATCCACTTGTCCTCCTATTGTGAAGATTTGCAGAAATGAAGCGAAATTATAAATTAAACGCCTTGCACGTCCGCACCAACAATGAGGCAGTAAGCAATAAATCACAATAAAATTTTAGGTGAAAAGGTCGAGGCAAGCCACAAGAAACCTCAAATGATATGGGTGACAAAACTCTTGTAATAATAATTTAGCTGTGTGGGAGGGGGTGGGGTAGCCTTCAGCATCGCCGGGGCTACGTAACAGCATCGCCGGGGCTAAGTAACATGACAGCCCCAAGTTTCTTAAGCATGATCTCCGTTCCGAAGATCTAAACTTCCAATCAATATACCATTCATACGAAGGAAGGAGTACGAGAAGCTATGGCCTGAAGATGGTGTCAAGAAAGGAATGTGGAATGGTGGAGAGGGGGGAGGTGATTAAGTGGAGAAGGAATCGCGGGCAGCCTGCTGCGCATGGCAGCACAAATATGACAAACCTGCTTACATATAGCCATTAGCGCTACTCTTAAATATGTGCCCGTGACCGGCTTCGTTCTCTACCAAGTTGCGTGATGAAACAGTACACGCTACCTAAATATTCTCATCGCAACAAACATACGTCTTCAAGCGCATAATTTCAGTGAAGAGGTCACTGCCTTCCTCTCCGGGTTTAGTCATGTGTGCTCAGTCGGTACCGAGACACAGTGTGGTAACCTTGGCCTATCGCGAAGATGCTAAGCTGAGCTTACGCTCATGTAAAGGAATTATAAATGATGTAGTGAAGAGATTGTGAAGGAATGAGGTACGGAATGTGGCTAAGGCAGGCGAGGCGGAGGACAGGCAAAAGTTGCGAAATGAAGCCGAAGCTCAGCGGAATTCTATCGAATTTCAAACTAGGTAACGCTGTCTTTCTCGATCATTATCGATTTTTCTGCATGGTAGACAAGGATAGAAAAGTGGTCGACCCTTAAGTCAATACATTCCTTAACTGAGTGAAAAAGCGCTGTACAAAACAGATAAGTTGAGAGGTCTATTGTGGCGCTAGAATTTTTAATTTATAATAGATGGGCGAAAAGCTGCAATGGTTTGTCTCCGGAGCGTTGTCCCTATTTTTTGCACCAACGTAAACCATCCAATGAAAAAAAAAGGATGGCTGCTTGTTTTAAGATTTTCTTAACAAGTAATACCGGCTGCAGCTAGGAGAAACCTAATCTGTAAAGTGACGATAAAACTTTATTTGATTATGCTTCATGCTTCTACGCGCATATTTTATGCTTTCTTTTTAGAAAGACCCTTAAGCTACCGACTCCTGCGAGTACGCTCGAACAGTTGTACTTCAGGCACAAGCTTCCTGATAAAGAAGAATCGGTACTGCATATTTCTATGGACAAGGTTTAAACAAGGGCAACACTATACAAAACGCACTTGCACCACTTTCAGAGGTCCAGTCAGAAAGATGAGAATAAATGGCGGATATGCACCGCCAGTCGTCGCCGCCTTTCTTTTCTGAGAGCGGGTGCCTATGGCTTTTCGCTCGGCACCATCCTTTAGATGTAGCCGGGGCTTATCGTCTCATCTTTCATGGCAAGTCATAAAGGAGTTGAGCTGCGTAAAGGAGGTGCGCAGTGAACTAGCGAGTGCGGAGATCCCTTTACGGCGTCCCCCGGATATCGCAACGCCGTCAGCCAAGCCATGCATTGATCCTATGAGCCCTCGTCCTTGACGCTCTTCTCGGAAGAGCCGCCATCGTAAGAGCCACCAACTTGGATTTTATGGACCCCGTTACGGTTACTTCTATTCAAGGTTGCATTTTCACTGCGGAGACACTCAATTCGATTATTTACGGATGGAACTCTTACCGGTCCTCTGTTGCAGAGAATGTTAAAGGAAGATGCTAGGGTGTCACTCCTTTAACGTTCGCACCGGAAGAGCCAAAAGAAGAACCAAGAGGAGAATTGATATCTATGTGCGCAAACATAATAAGCAAACTGGTAAGAGTTGTTATGCCTCAGAGCTTGCGTCTCAGCATTGCGCACGGAAGTTTCAAGCGTTGAAAAAAAGGTGAACCGCGGATAGACAAAGTTACTGCGATGGCTCGGATAGGCAGAGCTTTCTTGCCTCTCAGTAGCGATGAACTTCCAGGTCTTGCACGGGTGTCCGGTATTTGATGGCGTTCGTTATGTTTTTGGCGAGTCATGCTAATTGGTTCAGTTAGTGTATGTGCGTTCACGTTAATGTCATTCTTTATGTCGGAAAGCCCGTTTCTGTCTGTATTTGTGGTTTATTTGAGCAGCCTACATGTTATCTGCTTGTGGTGCTTTTTTTTCTTCAGCAGAGCCGTGATCGTAAGGTGCTATCCCGAACTCTATGAACACCCTGAGTGTTACTGAGATTCAAGATTGCCTTCACACGGCTGGATTATATTACGGGCAGAACTATTGCCGGCCCTCAGTCGTACAGAACACGAAAGAAGGGTACGTGGAAGGAGCCCTACAATTCGCTCTGGAACAACCAAAAGAAGGACCCAAAGAAAAAAAATTGAATTGACTGTACGAACATAGCAAACAAACTCGTGAGAGTTCAGCATGCACCTTGACCTAACAGCTTGCATCTCTGCATTATGCACGAAATATTCAACGGGTATGCAATGGGTAAACTGTGTCGTTACACTACTTTAACTCTAGTTCAAGAAAAGATTATTTGGTCAGACTCGAATGGGTTCGGTAGGTTTCCACGAACGCCACACTGCATTTGCAGTGCAACTCCAGTTTTGAGTTGCCGCACATTCTCCGCCCTTGGCGAAGCACCACCTTTATGTGGCGGGTTATAAAAACGCCGCTAGTGTTTCTAAGGTTTACAGACCTTAGCGAAACTTTGTGAATATCGTTGCTGTGTATGTGCCAGTGAGTATATGTGCCACTTGCATGTTTACCTGAACTCTGTGCGTGTCATAATTATCACCCTAGATATGCAGCTAGCACGCCAGGCGTGTAACCGGGCTAACATCTCCTGCTTATCATCAGAGCCTCAATGTTTCTCTATGTTATTATACTTCCTGCGGTGTCTCAATTGGGCCACGTAATCCTGCCTTTCAGTGGCGATGAGCTTGGAGACCTAGCGTGAGTGTTCGATTATAGTATACCCGGTGTGCCTTCTTGCATTTGTTGTTATGCACACCGGTTGGCTCGGTTAGTGTGCGTGCGTTAATGTTAGGACCAGTCTTTACCTCTGGGAGCGCATTTGTGGTAGAGTGCATTTTTGCGTATGTGTGGTTTTTTTGAGTAGATAAGTTTCTGAAGCTGCGCACTTGTAAAGTGCACTCGCCTTGTATAAAAAGAAAGAGCAAGAATAGATAACTAAGAGTATTCGAATACAGAGAATCCGGCGCCGATATTGCAAATTGAAAACAGCATTCAAACATCTTCATAGCGGTCCACTGTGTGCGATTGAGGGCATATTATCTAGGCCATGACCTCAAATTTGCATTCACTAATGCTTGCTGCAAGCAGTTTGAGTTCTCTCAATTTCGGTGCACTATGGTGCACCGAACTTCAGAGAACAGCCATAGTCACGAAACAGGCATACTCACGAGCACGCGACGACTCAATTTTCACCCTTTTTCTTGTCTCGCTTGACGGCGGAAAAAGATGTATTGGCTTATAGCGAAGGTGTAGAGTGGCGTTGTATGTTTCTGAGGTATTGACATGGAATATTACTCGGCTGAGGCGAAGAAAAGGAGAAACGCAGGCTTTGTGCAGCGGCAACATTGATTCGAGCACACTATGTGTGCCGCCAAAGAAGACGCAAGCGCGCTTGGCTTATCACATTGACGAAAGGTAAGTAGTTCCATACGAATCAATATGACGTACCAGTTCCGGGAATGGAGGTCAAGCCGGCTTACGGAAGCTAGTGCCAGTTCACGCTTCCGTCACAAAATGATGAAGCCAAAGGACAAATTTGTGCCTCTAGGACAGGTACAAGAAGGGTCGAAAGTTTCAATGTTTTAACTCTGGGGTTTTGAGTGCCAGGACCATGATATGATTATAAGGCATACCCTCTAGTGAGGGACTCCGGATTAATTTTCGTCACCACCTAGGGTTAGTTTACATGCACTTAAACCTACGCACGCGTGCGTTTATGCATTTCGCCCGCAACCAAATGCGCCCGCAGTGTCTGGGAAATGATCTCGCGACCTCCTCATTAGCGGCGCAAAGCCACTAAGCCAACGTGGCGGAATGTCAAAAGATTAAGGGATGCGGGCACCACGACAATGTCGAATGCCAGTATAGTTGTACCTTGCAGCCATTGAAGAAGTACAACACAATGTTGATCACGCTCGGTAGTACATGTGCCGCGTTTGAAATCCTTGCTGCCGCGCTCAGGCTCAGGAAATAAGCTACATTTTCACAGGTGCGTCCGGTAAGCTTTTGACCCTGTCTGTACTTGTCAGTTTAGCAACTTTCGTCGTACATCCATGATTTGTTAAGGGAGAAAGCGTTGAGAGAACGTACCAAAAACGTCAGGATGACACGTAGTGATTAATAAGTTAAGGTGATTTTGATAACAAAGGTTTAACACTACGGAATTCAGACAAGCCAGCAGACGCCATAACAGGTACTTCACTGTCTTCACGGTCACCGGATCGACGCACGAACATGGCCGGGTCGATGAGTGAGTGTCATGTTTGGCCGGCCCCCGTCTAATCTTTCTAGCGTCGAACCTCAGCTAAGTGAGAGAGAACGTTAAGGGCGCAGCCAATAATGCATACTTAATGCGTTCTGTTCATCAACCACCGGTGATGATGAGCGAATTAGGAAATAGAAAGCGGAGTGAGGATATATTAACAAATATGGGAAAGCAACTGTAGCTCCAGATCTATTTGCTTACACTATATCTGTAGATGTGCAGCACTGAGTATACCTGAGCTTTCCAGCTAGATACTTTTAAGGAGGCCCGCCTTTTAAATTATAATGCAGTTCTTCAAGCACCTAAAGTTTACACAAGTACACTCGGTATGATTCACCTCTGTCTTCCTCTTCCTCACATCGGGTGTTTGCACTGTGCACGTTTATTATGTGCAGCACGTTGTAGAAATACGTTCGAAATACCTTAACGTTAGTCAAGATGCAGCGAAGAGCGCACGCAAATACTGATTTCCTCATCATGGAACAACGACAGCCTACACTGCAATATGACACAAGGTAGTTATTAGGCAAGGGAGTACAAGAACGTGGGAAGTTTCTCTCCAGGGGCGAAACGTTGAGACCGATGGAAAGGTTGAGCGTTGCGATGAAGCTACTGAGGCGGTATTCTGAAAATACATGAGGGTGACTTGTTCGCACTTCACTTTTGACATGCTGGTAGGTAACTTCTGCTGCGCTGCAGCAATGACGCCCTGCCAATAACGCTGAGGTAATGAGTAGCACCGCTACGGGCAATGCAGGCATCGCACCCTAATGGAGTACAAGGTAGGAGAAAGGTAAAACCATCAGCGTTTCTAGCTTATAGCGTATTGCCCGTTCCACTCAGACCACTGAACGCACAGTGTTTGTTGAGCAATAACCTTCGCCAGGTAACTTTTCTAAGCTTACCTAGTCCGGTAGAGTTTGTTTTCATTCACTTTAGCTCGTACTATAACTGACGGTGACTTCTTCACGATACAACGCTTTGCATGTCGTCTATCGCAGTGCCACACGCTGTGATAATTGCAGGGCGCGCGTATGTGCGAGCTGTGCATGGAGGGGCTCCATTCATCGAGCGGAGGTAAACGTAGAGCGCCGTCCTGCACTAGCACGCGCTGTCAATGCGCGACTCTCGAGCACCACAGCCTGCCGTCGATCCGTTGAGGTCTCTTAGAGGCTCATTATTCTTGCTTGTACCTGTCATGCATTCGCCACCCATTTCACACTCTCTTGCCAACAAAGGGGGAACAGCTCTTCTAATTCCCCGTGGAGCCTTCGTAATCACACGCGCACGCGTTTAAGCACTGCGCGCAGGCATGTGTATGATGGTTCCTTACAATAATTTCAGCTGGAGCTGAAAATTCAGTTTCCCTGTCATAGCTGGCTTAGCAACGGAACGTGCTACGGGTCGCCTACAATGCCTCTGCCTCTGCGAGCAAAGTCCCGGGACCGAATTCCGGCACTGACGGACTCATTTACGTGAGGGCTGACTGCAAAAGTGCGCATGTAGTTAGGTTTCCGTTCACGTTAAAGAACTGCGTGCGTTCAAAATTAATCAGCATCCGCTTATAGCCTATGTGTTGTGTTCGTACATTATGCTGAAATACACAGTGAGTCCTATGGAATTCGCGAAATGCAGTGGTGCCGCAATTATTATTGTTATTTGATACGAAAACACAGACAAACACACAACGCACAGAGATGGAAATAATGAAGAAGCAGGCTGGCAACTACCACTGAGAGAGGCACATATCATGCAAACAGGTTAGGAAGGAGAGCATAGAAAAGGAAGTCAAAGATAAGAACAATGGAAGCAAAGAAGAACGAAGCAGCAAGATTGCAAGCCACAAAGATGAAAGCAAAGCTAGGCATATAGTTTGCAAGTAGGAACACAACGTACACACAGGAACAGAAAAATCAAAACAAAAAAACACGCAGGTGGCACAAAAAATTACAAAAATAATCTGAGAAATACAAAAACAAGATTAGCAAGAAATTGTGTCCTTCACAAAGCCTCACAAACGGGAAGACAACCGAGTTTCTTGTAGAAAAGAAGGCAGGGTGCAATGGAGCCGGGTCGCGTCAAGAAGGAGAACCACTATAGGATACAGGCAATGATCAAGGGCCGTACACCGCAGTCAAAATGCGACATCCATTGTACGACATCGCTCGTAGACTATATGTTTCTTTGGCACATTAATCTCACAATACCCAGTAAGTTATTCAGTCCAGTTGAATGCGTGCAATGCTGCGGGGTCGCAAAAGCATTGCGCAAATATTGCACAAGCATACACAGGTTGACGTACGCGCATATATATATATATATATATATATATATATATATATATATATATATATATATATATATATATATATATATATATATATATATATATATATATATATATATATATAACAAATTGTTCTCACATTTCACATGCAGTTGCATGCGTACATATGGAAGATAAACTAGAAAATAGGATGACTGAAAGAAACTGTCCCCAAGCATTCGTCCAAAGACTCTCGATGTTTTTATTGCGAAGCATTTTTGCTTCAGTCTTCGCACTTAGTGGTAGGTAGGCAGGAAGGTTCCTGGCTAGCCTAGCTTTAAATAAAAAATAATAATAATAATAAGACAGAACGCATCTCACAATGACTGTTGACAGTGCTGCACGATTAGCACTCGAGTGATCTAGCGACATTTAAGAAGTGCAGTGGTCATTTTGAGACTTTCCTTGGTTCGGCTACACACGGTATGCAAAGCCTCCGGTATCGGCCTGAGGCCGATACCGGTGTATCGGCCGGGTATCGGCCCGGGTATCGGCCGGTAGCGGCACCCACTTGCGAAAGCAGAGAGAGCGAGGGAGAAACTGAGATAAAAGAGATGAGAAAGGTAGGGAGGTTAGCCGGGAAATAGGTATTCAGTTTGCTACCTTGCACTAGGGAAAGGGCAAGGAGAGACAGAAAGGTCTTTAAAGAAAAGTGCACACATGTGGTATTCCCCGAGGTGGCGTCTTGAGTTCCGCAATTTTCAATCTTATTCTTGTTGGTCTCGTAGAACGCATACCAAGTGCTGTCGAGATATCAATATACGCCGATGACATATCTGCGTGTACATCAGGTGTAACACGTCCTCAGGTGCGCGCGAGGTTTCAAAAATCCGCGAATTCAATATTGGCATATCTTGACGAACTAGGTCTCCAGAGTTCACCTAAGAAATGTGCGCTGGTCGCGTTTGCGCGAAAGCCAATGACGTCCTACGCCATGCTTATCAATGGGAAAAATTTATGTTACGTCAGGACGCTCAGATTCTTAGGGGTGATCATTGATCAAGACCTCAGCTGGAGACCCCATGTCGCGTACCTGAAAAAATGCCTAACGGCTATTTCACATCTTTTCAAATTTCTTCGAGAGACAACATAGGGTACCTCAGTACACGAGATGTCACAACTCTACCGGACGCTGTTTCTCGGGTATCTGAGGTACAGCTTACCTGTATTGAGCAATACCTGCAGAATTAACACCCGCACAATCGAGCGTGCACAGGCGCAGGCACTCACTTGCGAAGGTTGCCAATGAGTGTGGCGGCGTGACGACGTCTGTATGACGCCGACGCAATGCCGATGGAAACGCGATGGCGGAATGATGTCAGTGAAATGGCAAAGATGGCATGACAACGACATAGAGACATTGCAATGGGATCACGACGAATGTATGGCGACAGTGGCGTGACGAAGACGGTATGACAACCGGACGACAAAGCTAGAATGACGACGATGACATGACCACGACAGCATCCCGACGGTATGACAACGAAAGTGAGACGACTACTGTATGACGACGACGCGTTCCCAACAATTGCGTCACGACGATGGAATGGCAAGAGTCGCATAAGGAAACTAGAGTGACCACAATAAAATGAACACTACCGCCTCACGATGACATTATGACAACGAATGCATGACCATGATATGACGACGGCGCAATGACGAGAGTCGGACAACAAAGGTTACATGACCACGATGCAACGACAACGGCAGCGTCTCAAGCATGAGCACATACCTCATGGCCCAAGCTATTAGACAATTCGGTGACTGTTTCGGAATAGAAAGCGTGAGAACGACCGCATGACGACAGTCAAATCGCGAAGCTCGAATGGCGGCAATGGAATCGCCTGCGACGGCATCCCGAGCGTGAGCATGACGACAATGGTCTGACGATGACAGTATGGCGACGATGACATGATGACCGCAGCATGACGACAGTGGGATCACGAAACTAGACTGACGACGGTGAAACGACCACAGTGGCAACGTGACTACGTGTACAGCAAAGGCATGACGATGACGCAATGACAACGATGACGTCACGACGATGGCATGAGGAGAGTCAAATGACAACTCTGGAGTGACGACGATAGAACGAAAAAAACATCGTTATGACAATATGACAATGAATGCATGATGGTGATGACGGTATGACGAGAGTCGGATGACAAAGTCTGGACGGCGACAATGTAATGATCAAGGCGGTATCACGACCACGCTCACATACCCAGTCGACTTAGCTGGAAGGCAATAGATAGATAGATAAACTTCATTAAATGAATAATCAGAAAAACCGCTAATGGTCGGCGCCCCCACTCCAGGGCTCCGCTGGCTCTTGCCATCTTTTCAGCTCTCTCTATCAGCTTGAGCTGGTCGTCGAGGGCCGAGCTGGACAGCAGCACGTGCCTCCCATTGCTCCCTCGAGGTGTTCGTGTAGGGATGTTCTATGTTGTGTAGTGTGCACTCCCACGTAATGCGGTATAGGTTTGGTGCGGCCCACACCACGGGCATTCGTCCCTGTAGGCTGTAGTGTGTGTGCGATGTAATATGTGTAGGTTTGTGTAAGTGCATGTCAGAAGCTTACGCCAGGCAGCGGCATCCTCTGTTTTTAGATTTCGATGGGGTGGTATATATCGCAAGCGACGCCCTCCGTGGTAGTTCACGATGGCTAAATACGCGAGCTCGACAGGGTCCAGGTCTTCTGCAGCCGGCGTGATGAGTGCTCGGTTATGTACGAATCCTCGAGCTGCTTCGTCGGCCTGCATGTTGCCCGTAATGCCAGTGGGGCCCAGTATCCAGATGATGGTTTGGGTGGTGAAGTCCTCAGGGTTATCCTTGAGTATTTGGGCTAGGACTTGTGCAGCAGGTCTTCCAATACTTCCCTGTAGGAAGTTGCGACAGGCCTGCTCGGAATCCGTGAGGATCATCAGTGGTTCGTTTGCGTGTAGGCCCTCGCGGATGGTTAACGCCATGGCCAGCTCTTCGGCTTCCGTAATCGTGCAGGGGCAGGTCCATGCAGCGGAGGTAACGTGGCCTGGGTGGTCGCATACCGCAGTCACTGCGCCTTTGTTGTTCGCCCCATACATGGCGGCGTCCGTAAAACGGGCCGTGGTATTGAACCTCCATGTACTGGGTCCTTGCTCTCCTCCTGCCGGAGTGTAGGTTAGGGTCCATGTTGCGTGGTATCGGAGCAACGCGAAACCTATCCTGGACGTGACGAGATATCAAGCAGGTTTCTTGAGTAGCTGGGAACCTCAAGGTTTGTAGGACCTGCCGGCCCGTGAGAGTCCGCGCAAATCTCTGTTGTTGCGAGACGTTAATGGCTTCGGTCAGTTCGCTGAGGGTGTTGTGCAACCCTAGCGCTAATAATTTTTCAGTCGATGTACTCATCGGCAGGCATAGAGCGGTCTTGAAGGCCATCCTCAAGAGTGTGTCGGCCTGCTTCGTCTCAGACTGTGTGAGATGGTAGTAGGGCAGGCTGTATGTGATTCTGCTCACCACCAGGCTTCTGACCAGTCAGAGGGTGTCCCTTTCCTTCATGCATCTGTTCTTGGATGTTACGCGGGAGATCATGCGTGATATCGCCTAGACACTGGTTTTGAGGAGTGTAAGGGTGTGTGTAGCCCGCTGGTTGGACTGAAGCCACATGCCCAGCACCCTGAGTAATGGCTTCTCTGGTATGAGGCCCCCGTTGAGGCGTACCTCAAGTTATCTTGTTGGGTGTGTGAGAACTGTGGGGTTACCCCGGCCTCGCCAGACTCGTAGGAGCTCGGCTTTCTCGGGGGAGCATTGTAGTCCCCGTTGACTGACGTATTCTTGGATGAGATTTGCTGCAGTTTGAAGCCGTTCTTATTTAACGAGGGACCCTGTTGTGGTTCAGAGTGCTATGTCGTCTGTGTAGATTGCGTGCCGAAGACCTGCTACGTCCTGCAGTTTGCACCTACGCGACGTTGAACAGCGTGGGTGAGATGACACCACCTTGTGGAGTGCCCTTTTTCGGAGGGTGGTACGCTGGAGTCTGGATCTCTACCATCTTCAGCCCTGCCGTGCGGTGGTTGAGGAAGCTCTGAACATACTTGTACGTTCACTCGCCGCAGATGGCATTGGCCAGCCCTTCTAGGATTTCTTGGTGGCTTACGTTGTCGAAAGCCCCTTTGATGTCGATTGCAAGGAGGACGTGTTCTCCACTGCGGGAAACGTTGCTGAGGACTTCTTCCTTGATTTGAAGTCGCACATCTTGTGGGGACAGGCCTACGCGGAAACCGAACATGGTGTCCGGCAGGTGTTTGTTATCTTCTAAGTGTCTCTGTAGTCTCGTGTTTATAATTTTTCCGTACACCTTGCCGAGGCAGGATGTGAGCGAGATGGGTCTGAGGTCTTCAAGTGCCAATTTCTTGCCCGGTTTGCGGATCACGATAATTCGTCCGTGTTTCCACATCGCCGGCACCGTACCTTGTTCCCAGTGTTGGTTGAGAAAGGCTGGGAGCACGGAGATAGACTTGTCGCTCAGGCTTCTGATCATGGAGTTCGTAATCTGGTCCGTGCCCGCCGCTGTGTTACGGGTGGTGGCTGCGATGACCGCTCTCGTTTCGTTTTCTGTGATAGGTTCGTCCATTAGTGGGTTGGGTTGTCCTGTGTAGGGTGTTCTACGTGGTTGTGTCTGAGCGGGATATCAATAGCACTTGGTCTTGATGGCATCGATAAGGTCTTGTTGGCTACCTGGGTAGGTGTGTAGTAACCTCTCCAGAGCCCTGTATCCTTCTCCTTTGGTTTTGGTGGGGTCTAGGATGGCTCTGAGGATGTGCCACTTCTTGACCGTATCCAGGGTGCCACCGAAGGAGTCGCAGAGTCTATACCAGTTCGCGCAAGCGAGTTGCATGGCATATTCTTCTCCTTCTGCTGCTATTTGTGCTATGTGTGTCTTCCGTTTCCTGTTGTATTTCTGTTTTTTTCCAGCGGTGGCTAAGGCCCTGTTTGGCATTCCACAGGTATAGTAAGTGGGGATCAATCTCTGGGGTCTCTTCCGTTCTGGCGATTTCCTTTGTGTAGCGTCGTTTATGTCGACGGAGGTTGTCGCACCTGTCTTCCAAGTTCGTGGTTGTGTCGGCGTCCTGTTCTTGGGCTTCCCTTAATTTTCGCCAGTCAGTGAGTGGTAGGCAACTTGGGCTTCTGTGTTGGCGTAGAGGCCTAGATTCGAGAGACAGAGAGGCTGGCTCAAAACGACTGAAATAGGTAAAGAATGCAAATCGCGAAGGCCAAGATTTTTTTTATTAGGCCACAATCCCAAGCATACTTCCCTTGTTTTAAATCCAGCCAGCTCCTCATCTTCTTAACTTGTGACAGCTCACGCTGTGAGGCGCCGTGTTTGACTACCCTATCTCCGGTACCCGCCCGCTTTCCTTAGTAGTTTCCCGGTAGCGCGCTACGTAGAAATTGTGGGACGTTGTATTGATTTCATGGTCGCCCGAGATAATCATGTTTTACTATTTTTTCGCCAGAGTAGATATGTCGTCGTCGTTTTACGTACACTACGTGACGTAGTCGTAGATACGAACGATTACATAACGCGTGCCCACTGATGACGTCACAATCTGTGTTTCGCCCGTTGGCGCTCGTTCATTACCTATGTAAAAACCAACAATTGTCATGCAATCCTGCGTCGAACAGCAGGTGTAAATCACGTCATTGCCACTATACGATCGTCTTCTAGGTGGTCGTCGTCATGCTGCTGTCGTCACAGGCACGTACGCACGCGACTCGCACACACTACTACTCGATTCGCACAAAGACGTTGATCCAGCTGGTGTAGCCTCGTGGTACACCAAACAATGCTAGACAGCCGGGTACCTGCAAAACACTTCGCATAACGTCAATTCCCACAGTGCGTGCGATCTGCACATATTTTCTTGTGGGAAACATTTGTGGTATCGCATGCTTCGGGCAGTTATCTGCCGGCAGTGCCTCTCTGAAAATATTTTCCTTGCATGTGTGGTACACTTGCACTGGGTGGTTTCTTTACGTGGAAGCATAATGGTGAGCCCATCATGTTGCTTTGTTTCTTGACTACAATGGCAAAATACATAAATTTAGTGGAAAGGGGGGTTATCTTATTGCTCGAAGGAGTGCAAGAAGCCGTAATACTTGCAATGTCCCTTCAAAGCTATGAGGTCCTCAGAGTTATGTGAAGTAGCGACGGGAAAAAGTTTGCTAAAGTTTTAATGGCTCTGTATAGCACGATAGATCTGCGCCGTCTCTGTGGTCACTAAAGAAGTGTGCAGAGCTTCACTATTCCGTGTGTGCTATACATACCGCAGCGGTGTTTGCGTGTCCAGAAAAAGTATACCTTTGGAAGGACGCATTAGTCGTAAAATTACAAGCTCCTATTATTCTACAGAGACACGCACTATTCGTGTATTGCGCGAGCTTTTTTACACATTGCCTTCGGACATTTACAGAAATCAAATTATTACGTGTTCAACTGGGATTTAAAAAATTCAACATGTGACTTTGCATCAAAGTGCGCGCTCCCCAAAAACCGCACTTAGACCATGTTGGTCTTGGGAGGCATCTGCCTTAGACGGCACTAAACTAGAGGTTGCACCAAATGTCTTACTGACTCGCCCAAACGTCCGTTTTAAGGTGCACCAAATATCCTTCCGATCTTACCCTGTTCTTCGGCCATGGATGGATGGATGGATACAACTTGTACGTCCGGCAAGGTTTAACGCGACCCAGGCTCAGGTCTCCCTCGGGGGAACGTGAAGGCCCTGCCTCAACGCCGCCTCACGGGCTTGCTGGACTGCCCATGTCTGTATTCCGAGGTCTGAGCTGCGCAGAGCGGCGGCCCACCTCTACGACAGGGTCTCTTCGGCCATAGTCGTTTAAATTTTCACGGCGAACCAGTTTAGCGCCATTACTTCACCTGTATGAGGAATTCTCTTTCGAGGTCTTCGCTCAAGAAGCGCCAAAAATAATGCTGGGAGCAATTTTGCCGTTTTTGTGGAGTTGCAGCGTCTCACCTGCGTTTCTGAGTGTCATTAGCGTTAGAAGGTAAACACCAACATAATGAGAGCCCTGGTCGTGTGAAAAAGGCGTGTGGTAGAATCGGTGTGTGGCGTTCCCGTTAAGATAAATGACTCACTGCAAAAAAATAAGAAAGGAAAATTAAGGAAAAGAAAACCTCAAATACCTTGCTATTTGGCACCTAAATAGCATCAAATACTTTTCCTTACATCATTGTTCACCAAGGATTAAGTGCCTTTTTTTATTTACTAGGTCATAGTGGTCGACGAAGGATGGTATTGTTAACGGCCTTTCGCGAGTTAGGTTTGACGACGATAATTTTAAAGTTCGCACATAAGGTGTTAAAAAATAATGCGGAAGATCGACAGCATTGCTTAGATTTTCATGATGTTATGTGGACAAGCGCGGCTGCTGCACCCTATCTACAATTTAACAGAAAGAAAGAAAAAAAGAAAAAAAAAACACTCAACGTAACCTTTTAGGCGGAGGTGAGGCGCCGACCACTGAGAAGCGTAGGTATTGCGGGAAAGAAACTCGATATCTTTAACGCAATCTGTTCAAAAAGTGGTCGCCGAGACACATTAAAAGCGGCTACCTTTACTTCCGGTAAGAATAGAGACAGATAAAAAGTGCTTATTCCAAGGCTGCTTACGTAGCTATTTGACAACGGTCTCAGGCGTAACCGCTATAAATGTGGGAATAAAAAAAAAGAAATCTTACAATATCTGAAGGGGCCCATCTATCAACTAGAAAATTCAAGAAAAGTCAGGCTTTCGCTGAACTAACTTATCACAAAACAAACCTAGACCGAGAGAAATATTCGGGTGCACCGCTATTTCTGGGAGACTGTTGTCTTGATAACCACGCGCGCGACATCAATTCTTATGCAAATCGAGCGCACGTAAGACCTGACATACCAAGGTATCGACTCATTCGAGTCAGCCGCGGCCGAAGCACCCCCTCGACTGCCGCTACAAGCAACTGAATAAAAGACTTGCGTCGGCTGACGTCCACGCCAGAAAGGAGTCCAAAGCAGCTTAGACCCACCGACGTCGGTTAACCGGGAGCGCTGGTGATAGTGAGCGCGAAACAAGGAAATACTCGACAGCCAAGTGCTATGTCGCTGCATAAACTCATCCTCTTGCAAAGAATGTACAACTAAAGCGGATGCGTGCACTATAGGAGAAACAGCTGGACTTTGTCGTAGCACGAAAACATGACTTTATCACCGGACGGTTTCTTTACTGCTTGGTACGAAGCTCCGCCTAAACCTTGTTTTGGCCCCGCAAGACTGCAACTAGGTGGTTCTTTTGTCGTTGTTTCGTCTGGGGGTTCGTACGCTAGGGGCAGCTTATACATTCACTGAAGCCGCTATCAATGACAGGCTAGAGTTCAGAGCGAGCACTGAGTTTGCCAGAAGATCGTCATCTGTTTCTTCGTTTGTGTTTAATTCGACGCAAGAGATATCGCTCCGAAGGAAAACAGTAAAATTGAGACAGATAGAGCACACCCGTCCGAAAGTCCTGCTGCGGTACTTAGTTCTTACTGAAGGTAGACTGAGGGGAATGGCAAGGGGATAGCAAGAGAAAGGAGCAGAAACAAAGTAAACCACATACGCAATCCAGCGGTAGCATCGGTATTGTAGGCAGCGTTCAGAACATCTAGTACATGGGCCCCAAAATGCAATAACAGACTTCGTGCAAATGTGCTTTTGCGCACGAATGCAGTTGGAGATAATATTTTTTACGAGAAAAAGATTGCATGTTGCGCAACGACATTGTTTTAGCACGCCGTAATATCTGAGAGCGAAGGTCTTTTTCTATTTAAGTGGTTGCGTTACTTTACAAGCAAGAAATCAGGCGACGATGTCAGTTTCGGAGTCACTTGTCCTGTTATTTGACGTGCGATTGTTTAATTCCTCTTCTTCTCCAATTTGCTCTCTTTGCGATTAAGCATTATGATTTGGGCCGTGCGAACGCTAGTTATTCCGAGTGCAGAACGGCAGCAATCACTGATAAATCATTAGCGTCCGTCAATTTGTTCAGAAAGTAATTGTTGAGTACGTTCTCACTGGCCCAATAAAAAAATAAAAGAAAAAGGAAGCTTTTGCAATAAAACCCGCTGGTCAAGCCACATTTAAGTCCTTTATTTTTCGTGCTGTCATGTGCTGTTTTGATTCGCCTGGCAAGAATTAGTTTTTTTTTCTGTTCGTTTCTTTGCTCGGAACATTTTACGTATATTTTATATATTTATATTTTCCTTTTAGCTTAACAAAGCTTCCTCATCATCATGGTTTTTGTCATCATTGTTGTCTTAATACTAGAACTTCAAGTTCAACGTCATTTCGCTTTATGCCTTCCCTGTTCTCGTTCAGTGAAGTGCTATCCCTGCAATCACTCCTTTTCGCCAATCTTGGTGTCCGACTGTTTCCTTCTTTCTTATTCCATCTTTGCTTTTTCTCTGTCCATTATGTAAATGTTAAGCGCAACACCTCAGTCATGTCCGAATACTGCAGCCCAGCTGCGTGTAGCTTCACGTAGCCTAGTTTCATACACGTTGCTTTGTGCTACTAAAGAAAACAATACAATTCTGGGGTTTCACATGCCAAACTTCCGATCTTATGAGGAGGTACGCCGTAGCGGGGCACCCCGGATTAACTTTTACTGCCTGAAATTCTTCAACACGCATATATATCTAAACCGAAGTGCACAAGCACTTTTGAATTTCACCTGCGTCGAAATGTGGCCCCTGCGGTTGGGATCTAATCCACGACTCGAGCGCAACAGCGCAGCGTCAGAGCAACGAAGTCACCGAGTTGGGTCGTGCTACTCTACAGCTGATGATAATTTTCCCCCCTTTCATGTACCTTCCTCCACCCTGCTTATTTCTACAGAACTGATCTGTCATATCAGTGTTCAAGTGCTTCGACCTGTCGAATAATTCGGCCTCAGTGGGGAATTCCCTGGCATCCTGTAGCAGCAACAACTTGATCTGGGCGAGTTGGTTCGTATTGAGTATAACTTCAAGCAACCCGAAGAAGACGAGGACACGAATTGAAGGAAAAGGAGTCGTCCTGTAGGCGTAGATGTAGAGGCTAGATGTCATTGGCTTATATCCAATCTGGCAGGTTGTTGTCCTTATTTTCGATTCCTCTGCTCGTATTTTCCCCGCTGCTTCAAGTTATACTTTAGCATCCTGGTTAGTTGAGGTGGCAGAGCGAACGCCCTGGACAAGCGTTGGTCTTGTGTTCAACCTATGGAATAAGGTGATATTTTTTTTCTTCAACTGCGGAGTTGTGTGAGAAACCAGTACGAGTTATTTTCTCTTTTTTGTAGATTTGTGCTTTTCTCAGGAGAATGATGTCATTTTTTTTGCATACAGCTTTGCACAGTGCAACGCTATGGTGGGAAATATGGTGTGCATCATTTGATAGTAGACATCATCTCGTGCAGAGTGTTTTCTGTGGATAAGGGCCTCGAGAAGAAAATACAAAGGTTGTTGCAAGAACAAATGTACCAGTATGAGATGCCGCACCGACGTCGTAGAGAGTGCAAGCGTGCCCTTTCGCTAGTAGTATGCTAGGCGTATGGCCATCCGAACATCTCCAGCATCCATTAAATAATGTTCTTCTCCCTCTAAAGGATGTTCCGCCCGGCGAAACTCTGAGCTAGCCTTCCTTCAGAATCTCGGCATCAACTACGAGTAGATGCAAAGCACTAAAGTAGACATTCCTCACGATCAGAGGCGCCATCTCAGAATTAATTCACTCCCTAAAAACATGCGCCCCGAATTCCAAAAGGAAAGAAGGGCCGAGCGGTCCAAAGCCCTACATCAGAAATTCTACGCCTTGAAAGGCGTAGTCTTTGTCGACGCAGTAGAATACATAGAACGCAAGTGTATGTCCCGTGCAGTGGTGGACTCTTCAGGTCAAATACGCGCTGGTAGTTCAATCCGCACCAGAAGCTCTGAAACAGCGGAAGAGGTGGCTATCGCTCTGGCAATAGCCTCCACACATTGTCATGACATTGTTAACGATTCCAGAGCAGCAGTACGCAATTTTGGGAAAGGTCGGGTCTCGGCTCCCGTAAAATACATGCTAGACACCAACCAACACCCACGACCAATCCAGATTATTTGGGCACCAGCACACTCCTCCCTACCCGGCAACGATGCCGCCCACACCGCCGCGCGAGGACTCGCCAACCGGGCACCCCGACGGCTCACGCTAGGATAAGAGAGGGATCGCATGGTCAGTTACCAGGAAATAACTCAGCACTACAGGTTAGCCAGGACAGTGTGCCCGCCAGCACACAAATCTCTTAACAAGAGACAAGAAGTAGCTCGGAGACGACTTCAGACGAACACCTACCCCAACCCCGTAGCCTATCACTACAACTACCCGGACCAATACCCTAATACATGTAACCATTGTAAGAAAAAAGCGGATCTGTTCGATATTGCATGGTCGTGCCCAGCGGAAAATCACAAAAATAAGGAAATAAGTAATACTGAGCAGTGGGAGGCCATGTTTCTCAGCTCCGACCCTGACCTGCAGGCCAAGGTCATCAAGAGAACTGAAGAAGCCGCTCGGGCCCAGGGGCTCGTGGCTGCCTAACAACAGGGTCATCCGTTAATACCTTGTTTTCAAATAAAGTCTTTACGCACTCACTCTCTCACTATTTTGCTTCCGTATTCAATAGTCTTTCTTTTTACAACGATAGCCGTTATGGGCCCAATCTCCCGGCTGTTTTTATGGTTGTTTTTGTATTGCTGGAATTCGAAAATCTTTTGCGGGAAATTTACAAAGAAATATAGTTCTTTTTCACCCATGAGAATTCTAACTTACTACCAATAGATTGACAATCAAAGGCTCTGCCTCTCAGCCACTCTGCCGATGCTAAGCCAGTGCAGAATACTGATCTTATCGCCAGCAGTTACCATGATCAGCTCACGGCCGCTCAGCACCTGTCTGCCGGATTGAGCTGGCGTCCGCGTCTAGTGAATGTTCTAGCAAGTCGCCTTTCCATTTGCGGTAGTTGTTTTGTTGTTCTTGCCTAATGAAATGGTGCAACGACCTGTGTAGGATCGGCCATGAATCGGGTTATGAAAAAAACTATTACCAAAGCTTTGTTCTTTTTTTGTAGGAAAGTAAGGAGATATGAAATAAGTATGTTGTTGCGGTGGTGATGCTATATTGAGTTTTCTTCTTCTATGCGTAACGACAGCGATTGAGCACTTCTGTTTCGTCTTCTCTAGTCTTCTTCTACCGCACTGGTGCTTCTTGTCGCGTTTACGGGACGGCGCAGGCATTGCCTTGTTTTGTTCAAGAATAGCGGGAAGGCTATTATTGGAGTACCCCATATATATTTGAGGAAAGCCGAACTTACCAAGAGTAAGAAGCCAAACGGTTGTTTTAGTGGAGATTAGTGGGCAGCTCGGGATAGATGAGAGGAAACAGAAAAATCGAGTCGTTCCACTACACCACCGGCGGTGCGCGACTTCCACAATTGAATGCGATTCACCCTGGTTTTACTTCTCGAAACGACATTGCTCACTCGCGCACGCGAATGTTCGCTCCCACAAACACGGAACGAAACATTTTAAGGTCTTACTGCGCAGTACTGGCTGTTGTTACAAGCAAAAGTGCTTTTATTTTGCAATTATTTTTGCACTTAGGCTTTACCGGAAAATAAAGGCTGCGGAATCGGCGTTCCACAAGCGCAGTTTTCATCCGGACACGTCTGAAACCGGTAGAGCGGACAACCAACGGCACACCATTATGAAGAGACCCGATGGAGGGCTAGCACACGAAGGCAAAAACAGCAATCGACCGCGTTCATTTAAAAAAAAATCGTATAAGTGAGCGAACTGGCAGGAGATCGAGCCAGAGCGAGGGGAACCGGAAAAAGGTTGGTATGACAGAAGGAAGCAAAACCTAAGAGTAGAAAAGCTTGGACGCATCAAACCACAAGAACCTTGTCCTGACAAGAATGCCTTCCGGAAGCATAAAGGGAGGGTAAGGTACAGGAGAGCGTGGGTAGCGGGGATCTATACTCGTCAGAGCCACTTTTCCTTACTGCCGGTGAAACCTCTGTTTTTGTCGTGGCCTTTGTACAGCAAGGCACACTTGCGGCCGTGGGAACACCAGAGAGTGCAGACCGAGCAATGCAAGACGAAATGCGGCCTCGCCATCATTTCTCTTAGGTCGGCTGTGTACGACTTCAACTTTGTTTTGTAACCACTTGAGAAATTTGTGTTCCGTCTTCGGAGGTCTTATCGCAGAAAGAGAATGTATGTACTGCAGAAAGAGAATGTATGCTGCAACCGTCTCCTTGCTTTTCGCTCAACATAAGGCTGTCGGCGCATGATTGTATTAGGTGGAGTCTTTGTGAAGGTAATGGAAAAAAAGTGTTTAGTGGCGTCGGTGGTACAGAAGGCTGTTCAGGGGCCCAGTGCTTTTGTGTGGTGCAAATAACAACCACGATATATACGTCATAAACGTGTGGGATTTGGATAGTTGGCCTTCCACGTCTACACTTTTTCAGCGTGGCAAAACCACATGCGTACCTTAATGAGTGAGGCCTTTAAGTAAAGGACCTTTATATTTCAATGTAAGTATAAAAAAGCACGAAATTACAAACATAAAAGGCCTTGTTAGCTTTTCTTCAATGTCATAAATGGGTATGAGTGCTACAAAACTTCTGCAAGCTCTTGTTTTTTAATCAATGAAATATTCAATCTGACTTTATTTTTCTAATGGTATTTTTACTATTTGGTTTGCGCACACAAAAGCAATCGTAAAGAAGATAAAGTGAGCTAGCAGGCAACTGTCACCAGGGGGAGTGCTGTGCCTGCCGGCTCTATAAACACTTGAAACGTGTGCCAGGGCTAAGAGCTGCAAGAGGTAACCGGTCCCAGAGTCATTATGCCTGACATCCCGACAACAGTTTGCATACTTTAAGCACCCAAAACAGCACTGTCAGGAGAAACAGGCAGAAACGAAAACAGCACTTTAACAATAGAAAGAAAGGGAATTTCATAGAGAAAATCAATGACAGAATATTTAACATGCATTCTTTTAAACAGTAACGTAATAACAAAACAGTTACTCGCTGATAACAAGAGAACGACACGGGCCTCGTTCAGCACAAAAGATTTCACCATTGCTGGTTTCTTCTTAAAGAAAAAAAAATATTCGGAGCCTAATCAATAACATGCCACGTTGCCCATTTCATAACACTCTTCATATATCACCGGCATCCTATATTGGACGATGGCAAAGTATAGCTTTTATATATATCGCAGGGCAGGTAATACAACAAACACCGAGATAAGGTATACGTCTGTTCAAATAGGATTTGCAGGTTTTGTCACAAGCTCAACATCCCGGTGGCCAGCGCGGCCGAAATGGAGTTATTTCGCCAGCGGCTGAACCAGCGAGAATCTATTGATTTTTACGTTCTCTCGTATTCTGCCTTTCTTTGTTCCTATATGTACGCCGTCAGGAGTACTGCCCGAAAAAAAATTGGGACCACATACTTTATTTACAGGAAAAGATCTCGGCCAGAGCTCGTTATAATTCCTTTTTTTGTATGGGAGAATACGCAGATCTTCACAAAATTACCTTCGGGGTATGGTAGCTCCCATCTCAAAGGATCAACAATCATTTCGGGAACATGCGCTTATTTCCCAGCATTATCCTTCCGCGCTGTGCCGACGTTTTCAGGATGTCTTCAACGTTAACTTTGGTTTTCTCTATACGTAAATCTGCGTTATATTTCCGCCATACACTCTTTTTCTGGATAGCTTTTGCACTGATGAGGATAATAAAGACGTATATTCAAAGAGTTCGCTCTGTATTGCGATATGTTACGGCAAACAGCCATCGACTCCTTTGGACTCTTGTTCTGTTGTCGGCACGGCCTCGCAGCTCATCAGCAAAAAAAGAGCCATTCCAGCTTTTCTGCAGTGCCTGAGGGCAGACAACTTGAGTACCCGACTGTAGACACGCTACACTTTCAATAGCGTGTGTGTTTTATCAGAACTCCTGTCTTTTCTCTCCCCTCTTGCACTCCTGCATCTGCCTCCTGTGTTGGGTAGCAAACTGAACGAAGGTTTAGCCAATTCTTTCTTTCTTTCTTTCTTTCTTTCTTTCTCTTACTCCTTCTGCTCTATTGTTCCTGAATGTCGCTTTCATACCTTGAGCTTGGGGTCAGGCGAGCACTCGCAAAATGAGGCTTCTACACTCGCAAGGTGAGCCCGTTACCTCTTTCTCCAGGGCGTTACCTCTTTCACTAGAGTGGACTCGCCGCTAATTAGTGCGTCCTGCGTGTCTCGCACAAGCAGTCCTTTTCTGCCCACCGTATTCTTACGCGCCGCCGTCGTGCTGAGCTTAGCAAAACCTGCGAAGGCACTGCGATTCGCGCGGTCCCCCCGCTGCACCCGACAACACATCGCGAGCGCTTTAGTCGGTCGTGTTTGTACGCCGCGAGCAACGGCTGCGTTTGCCGTGATTACAGTCGCCATTAGGCACGGATGCGGGCTCGACTGTGAATGTCGCGCGTTGCAATTACCGTGACATTTCGTTTTTTTTTGTTTGTTTTCGTCTCTCGACTGGCGCACGCTATCACCTGAAAAACGTACTATGGAGTCATGTATGTGCATGTAGAGGAATCGCCGAGATCTAAGCAAGAAGTATCGTGGAACTGCGGCCCTCTTGCAGAATTTCTTTTCTTCTTCTTCTTCTTGTTCTTCTTCTTCTTCTTCTTTCCTGTACATTTCCGGCCGGAAATGGCGTGCGCTTTGTCCGTGTTCTTTGCGTCGTCTCGTCGTATCCCACGGCATAACTTACTTTATTGTAAGCGTGCACATTATACCGGGCCGGTATTTGTAAATGCAACATAATTTTTTCACGTTACTCTGCGTCTCCAGATGTCGCTGAGCCTACAACAAGCAAATTTGGACGCAAGTAATTTGGAGTGTAACATGAATAGCGTTTTATAAACCTTTTGTCGGCATTTATTTATAATAGAGGCTTGAAGGCATCTCATGCAGAAAAGTTGTGCTTTATTGCCTTATCATTCACTCACTTTTGCCATCGGTGTTTCTCGGGCAATAACCACCGGTGTATCACAAGATGATTCCAAGTTGATCTCATTAATTTACACCTTTGTGTTCCTTCGTTCGCGTTATATTTATGCACAGTTGTTCTGACTCGGTCACCTCTGCCACTCTTTACAATGAATCCTACTGTGTATTCTCTCCTGTCATGTCGTGGGTTTTCACGGCAAATTACCATGTAGAAGCTGTGTTTTGCGTGGTTGGGCTGGCAGTAAGTATGCTATACTTTTACAAGGGCCCTGGTCATCGCTGCTGTGCAGTCACTTGAGCACATTTATGACCATCTATTTCTTTATCTATGACGCCAAGCCTCTCATGTTCAATTCTAGGAACGTGCCGCATTGTAATCATGAGTTCCCATCGCCTCTACACAGGAATTGATGCTCCTCTGAATTCTCTTTCTGGTGAAATTTCAGGGTGCGGATTATCATAACTTTAGAGCCTCTCAGTTAGCTTTAAGTATATTTAGTTTAATATCAATATTACAACTTGTATTTCTAATTACATCTTTAGTTCCTATTCCTGTTTTAGTCACTGTTCTTATTTACAATGCTCTTCTCTTCTTTTTCCTCATCGCGTATCATTTCCGCGAGACATGCATTATGAATAAGTGTGATCGATGAGGATCAATCGACTTTATTATTTCTTCTCTGGAGGTTTCACCCAGGGCCGGATTAAGAAAAATGGGGGCCCTGGGCTTATGCGCATGCAGGCCCCCTTACCTTATACCGCCCCCCCCTCCTTGTCGCCTGCTACGCTACTGGAAATATGCCATGTTTCATTTTAATTCCACCAAATTAAAAAGAACCAAGTGCGATCAACGTGATTATTATTATTATTATTATTATTATTATTATTATTATTATTATTATTATTATTATTATTATTATTATTATTATTATTATTATTATTATTATTATTATTATTATTATTATTATTATAAGGAAAACAACAAAACTTGCTTGAAACGCCTGCTGTTGTAAACACGAAGACATATGTTCACTTTGTCCTTAATCTGTATTCTGTTTTCAGAAAAACCTAGGTTGTAAGGAAAGGTTTACTGCACTCAAGACGAACAAGAACGTAGAAAAGATAGCACAGCTCAGATGTCGATCCTTCTGAAGCTAGGCTTTGTTTGCATCACTAAGTTTAATCCCGTGAGGAGGCGCATGGTTGTATCCAAAACACTCTTTATTAAAATTCAAGCATCAGACTGCAGTAATCGTTATACGCGTTACTCTATAGATATGCAATAGATACATACAATACTTAAGGCAATACAAACACCATACAGATGCACTAGAATACAGATGAAAATTACCAACTGTAATTACAAACATTATTTGAAAATATTTTCGTTAAATGTGAGACAAGCAAGGACGACACCAAATAAACGGGGCGCTATCAAAAACAACAAAAATACAGTTCTTTATAAGCACGCTAAATATCACAAGAAGAACAAACAAGAGACGAACAACGAAGATTTGCATATCTTGAATTACACTGCTCAGCGTTTCCTTGGCAACGTGGAGGCTGGGTGGCTACACAATGAACTTATTGGAACTATTCATGTATAGCGCAAACAGTCCTCTTTTAAAATGGCATATTTCATGCGTTCGCTTTGGCGAAATCAGATATAGTCTGTTCGAAGGATAGATCACGGAGGAGGTCTCTTTCAATGGACATGATAGCAAGCGAGTTTACCTTGTCGTAAAGGAGGCTCGAACGAAGGCGATTTTTTATCAGCGACAACTTGGAAAACGATCGTTCGGTCTCACAGTTTGCCACGGGTATGCTTAAGTACATTCGCAAAGCAATAGAAAGGTTCGGAAACACATCAATAAGCTTTCTTTCGTGCAGCAACTTCATTATTCCCAGGGGACACGTGTCCTGGCACACAGAGTTGTGCAGAAAGTTTGCAAATTGAACGATTTCAGCGGAAAATGCTGGCTCCAAATCATTTTTGTAGGTGTTCACCAACTTCTCAGCCTGCTGTGCCAGAGAGGCCTCGCTCCCAACTTCTGTAAGCAATTTTAAAAATCCGCACCTTTAGCAGAGTTCAGTGTAGGCAGCCTTTCGAACTCGCAAAGCAGAGCCTAGACTGTCAAGTACAACATTGTAGACCTCTACGATAAACTTTTTTCTATCTTGTAGCGCACTATCGCTTTTTCGGTCCGAGTGCTTACTCAAAACGACGCGTTTGCCCTCATCCTGATAACATTGATTGGTACTTAGCGTGCGTGCTCTCTCTTCGAAGGTATCAAAGAAAGGTACCAAAGAATTAACAAAGCCTTCTAGAGAGCCCAGCAGGTCTACAGCAGTTGAAATGTCTAGGCCTGGTTTCTGAAGTGCTACGCTCGTTTTGTCAAAGCGCTCCAAGATTTCATTCCAAAAAATCGCCACGAATGCAGTCTCCAGTTTTGTCATTTTCTTGAGTGAGTGCGCTTCGTTCCTAGTGTCACCGTTTTCTTCCTCGTTCTTTGATATAGCCTCAAGGGAACACAAGACTGCATTGAAATTTTTGAGAATGGCCTTACATGATTCAGCGTGTCTTGACCACCTGGTCTCAGAGAGACTTTTCAAAACAAGCTGCTGGCCAGTTCTGCCCATGCTGTCCAAAAGATACCTCCATCGCTTAGGTGAGGCAGCAAGGAACACATACAGTCTCTGAATTACAGTGAAAAATTTGACTGCCTCAAGGCAACTGTCAACGCTACACGAGCCAACTAAGTTCAGTGAATGACCAGCACACGGGACGTAGACTGCCAATTCGTACTGGTGTTTGATTTGAGCTTGCAGTCCTTTGTATTTTCCTGACATATTACTCGCATTATCATAAGCTTGGCCCCTACAATCATCAATTGAGATGCCGTTGGTCGCCGAGAGGGACATCACGGTATCGAAAAGATACAAGCCAGTATGCTATTCAATTGGAAGAAATCCAAGAAGGCTTTTGTTAACATTACCATTTAAATAGTATCATAAAACAACAGACAGCTGATCAACGCGAGTAAGGTCTGGAGTCGAATCAACAATTAAACAGAAGTATTTTGCGTGTTTCACTTCGTCAACGAGACGTTCCTTGGCAGCCTTTGCCATATGGTCGAGAAATTCATCACAAATGGTTATTGACAGATACGATGGGTAACCTTTTCCTTTGCTCCCGTAGCGTTTGATGTGCTCATCTAGAAGTGGATTAAACTTGGCAATGGCCTCAAGCACTCCCATATAATTGCCATTTCTCGGTGAACAAAAAATCTCCTCACTGCCCCTAAACGCTAGCTTGCGCTCAGCTAGGAGCTGAAGTAGAACGACGACGTGCTTGAACACCTCTGTCCAGTAAGCGATCTCAGTGACTCAGTTAATATGTGATCTCAGTTAATATGATATGGCCATGATATGATATGATATGATATGATATGATATGGCCATGATATGATATGATATGATATGGCCATGATATGATATGATATGATATGGCCATGATATGATATGATATGATATGATATGGCCATGATATGATATGATATGGCCATGATATGATATGATATGATATGATATGGCCATGATATGATATGATATGGCCATGATATGATATGATATGGCCATGATATGATATGATATGATATGGCCATCATATGATATGATATGGCCATGATATGATATGATATGATATGATATGATATGGCCATGATATGATATGATATGATATGATATGGCCATGATATGATATGATATGATATGATATGATATGGCCATGATATGATATGATATGATATGATATGATATGGCCATGATATGATATGATATGATATGGCCATGATATGATATGATATGATATGGCCATGATATGATATGATATGATATGGCCATGATATGATATGATATGATATGATATGGCCATGATATGATATGATATGATATGATATGGCCATGATATGATATGATATGATATGATATGGCCATGATATGATATGATATGATATGATATGATATGGCCATGATATGATATGATATGATATGGCCATGATATGATATGATATGGCCATGATATGATATGATATGATAAGATATGGCCATGATATGATATAATATGATATGATATGATATGGCCATGATATGATATGATATGATATGATATGATATGGCCATGATATGATATGATATGATATGATATGGCCATGATATGATATGATATGATATGATATGGCCATGATATGATATATGATATGATATGGCCATGATATGATATGATATGATATGATATGGCCATGATATGATATGATATGATATGATATGGCCATGATATGATATGATATGATATGATATGGCCATGATATGATATGATATGATATGATATGGCCATGATATGATATGATATGATATGATATGGCCATGATATGATATGATATGATATGATATGGCCATGATATGATATGATATGATATGGCCATGATATGATATGATATGGCCATGATATGATATGATATGGCCATGATATGATATGATATGGCCATGATATGATATGATATGGCCATGATATGATATGATATGATATGGCCATGATATGATATGATATGATATGGCCATGATATGATATGATATGATATGATATGGCCATGATATGATATGATATGATATGATATGGCCATGATATGATATGATATGATATGATATGGCCATGATATGATATGATATGATATGATATGGCCATGATATGATATGATATGATATGATATGGCCATGATATGATATGATATGATATGATATGGCCATGATATGATATGATATGATATGGCCATGATATGATATGATATGATATGATATGATATGGCCATGATATGATATGATATGATATGATATGGCCATGATATGATATGATATGATATGATATGGCCATGATATGATATGATATGATATGATATGGCCATGATATGATATGATATGATATGATATGGCCATGATATGATATGATATGATATGATATGGCCATGATATGATATGATATGATATGGCCATGATATGATATGATATGATATGATATGGCCATGATATGATATGATATGATATGATATGGCCATGATATGATATGATATGATATGATATGGCCATGATATGATATGATATGATATGGCCATGATATGATATGATATGATATGATATGGCCATGATATGATATGATATGATATGATATGGCCATGATATGATATGAGATGATATGATATGGCCATGATATGATATGATATGATATGGCCATGATATGATATGATATGATATGATATGATATGGCCATGATATGATATGATATGATATGATATGATATGGCCATGATATGATATGATATGATATGATATGGCCATGATATGATATGATATGATATGATATGGCCATGATATGATATGATATGATATGATATGGCCATGATATGATATGATATGATATGATATGGCCATGATATGATATGATATGATATGCTATGGCCATGATATGATATGATATGATATGGCCATGATATGATATGATATGATATGATATGATATGGCCATGATATGATATGATATGATATGATATGATATGGCCATGATATGATATGATATGATATGATATGGCCATGATATGATATGATATGATATGGCCATGATATGATATGATATGGCCATGATATGATATGATATGATATGGCCATGATATGATATGATATGATATGGCCATGATATGATATGATATGATATGGCCATGATATGATATGATATGATATGGCCATGATATGATATGATATGATATGATATGGCCATGATATATATGGCCATGATATGATATGATACGATATGATATGGCCATGATATGATATGATATGATATGATATGGCCATGATATGATATGATATGATATGATATGGCCATGATATGATATGATATGATATGATATGGCCATGATATGATATGATATGATATGATATGGCCATGATATGATATGATATGATATGATATGGCCATGATATGATATGATATGATATGATATGGCCATGATATGATATGATATGATATGATATGGCCATGATATGATATGATATGATATGGCCATGATATGATATGATATGATATGATATGGCCATGATATGATATGATATGATATGCTATGGCCATGATATGATATGATATGATATGATATGGCCATGATATGATATGATATGATATGGCCATGATATGATATGATATGATATGATATGATATGGCCATGATATGATATGATATGATATGATATGATATGATATGATATGGCCATGATATGATATGATATGATATGATATGGCCATGATATGATATGATATGATATGACATGGCCATGATATGATATGATATGATATGATATGATATGATATGGCCATGATATGATATGATATGATATGGCCATGATATGATATGATATGATATGACATGGCCATGATATGATATGATATGATATGGCCATGATATGATATGATATGATATGGCCATGATATGATATGATATGATATGATATGATATGGCCATGATATGATATGATATGGCCATGATATGATATGATATGATATGGCCATGATATGATATGATATGATATGGCCATCATATGATATGATATGATATGATATGGCCATGATATGATATGATATGATATGATATGGCCATGATATGATATGATATGATATGGCCATGATATGATATGATATGATATGATATGGCCATGATATGATATGATATGATATGATATGGCCATGATATGATATGATATGATATGATATATGGCCATGATATGATATGATATGGCCATGATATGATATGATATGATATGATATGGCCATGATATGATATGATATGATATGATATGGCCATGATATGATATGATATGATATGGCCATGATATGATATGATATGATATGATATGATATGGCCATGATATGATATGATATGGCCATGATATGATATGATATGATATGATATGGCCATGATATGATATGATATGGCCATGATACGATATGATATGATATGGCCATGATATGATATGATATGATATGATATGGCCATGATATGATATGATATGGCCATGATATGATATGATATGATATATGATATGGCCATGATATGATATGATATGATATGATATGGCCATGATATGATATGATATGATATGATATGGCCATGATATGATATGATATGATATGATATGGCCATGATATGATATGATATGGCCATGATATGATATGATATGGCCATGATATGATATGATATGGCCATGATATGATATGATATATGATATGGCCATGATATGATATGATATGATATGATATGGCCATGATATGATATGATATGATATGGCCATGATATGATATGATATGATATGATATGGCCATGATATGATATGATATGATATGGCCATGATATGATATGATATGATATGGCCATGATATGATATGATATGATATGATATGGCCATGATATGATATGATATGATATGATATGGCCATGATATGATATGATATGATATGATATGGCCATGATATGATATGATATGATATGATATGGCCATGATATGATATGATATGATATGATATGGCCATGATATGATATGATATGATATGATATGATATGATATGATATGGCCATGATATGATATGATATGATATGATATGGCCATGATATGATATGATATGATATGATATGGCCATGATATGATATGATATGATATGATATATGATATCATATCATATCATATATGATGATATCATGGCCATATATGATATGGCCATGATATGATATGATATGATATGATATGGCCATGATATGATATGATATGATATGGCCATGATATGATATGATATGATATGATATGGCCATGATATGATATGATATGATATGGCCATGATATGATATGATATGATATGGCCATGATATGATATGATATGATATGGCCATGATATGATATGATATGATATGATATGGCCATGATATGATATGATATGGCCATGATATGATATGATATGATATGGCCATGATATGATATGATATGATATGATATGGCCATGATATGATATGATATGATATGGCCATGATATGATATGATATGATATGATATGGCCATGATATGATATGATATGATATGATATGGCCATGATATGATATGATATGATATGATATGATATGGCCATGATATGATATGATATGATATGATATGATATGGCCATATATGATATGATATGATATGATATGGCCATGATATGATATGATATGATATGATATGGCCATGATATGATATGATATGATATGAGATGGCCATGATATGATATGATATGATATGGCCATGATATGATATGATATGATATGGCCATGATATGATATGATATGATATGGCCATGATATGATATGATATGATATGATATGATATGGCCATGATATGATATGATATGATATGATATGGTCATGATATGATATGATATGATATGATATGGCCATGATATGATATGATATGATATGATATGATATGGCCATGATATGATATGATATGAGATGATATGATATGATATGGCCATGATATGATATGATATGATATGATATGATATGGCCATGATATGATATGATATGATATGGCCATGATATGATATGATATGATATGATATGGCCATGATATGATATGATATGATATGGCCATGATATTGTCGCGAAGAGAGTGTACCGCGGCCCTCTTTGCTGTCTTTCGGGGAATTTTGTGGGGTCCTTGACGCGGGGCAAACCTTTGTACCTCGACGGCGCCGCGGACAGTGCTGCCGCGCGGCCGCCGCCCCCGCCGCACCTGACGTCACACCTGCACATGTCGCGTCGTCTTCTCACGCTCGGCTGTCAAAGGCCAATTAGTTATGGTCAGAGCGCTTTTGTGCACGGAGTGTTGACGCGACCATTTCTTGACCCCTTGAACTCTGCCGCTTATTGGATGATGTCGGCTTGCCTGATTGGTCGGAGTAACGAAGTAGCCCATTGGTGGAGAAAAGTGTCTCTTGGATGCTGGGGAAACTTATTTAAGGAAGTTTGGGGTAGTTTTAGGGGGAGCAAGTAGACAGCAGCAGACGGCGCATCTTCACCAGGGGAGACCAGGCCGGTCAGGCAGGCCGACGACGACGGGTATGACATCGTTCTGTTTGTAAATATTTTTATACAGTGTTAACTTAAAGTAAATCTCAAGTGAATAAACTTAGTTATTAAAATGCTACTCTCGTCGTCGTACCTGCGGATTTGGACTTTCACCTGCCAGAGCTCATCCCCATTCTTCTTCCGTCTCCCTGGTGAGTTGATGCGTCAGATATCTCGCGGCTGCGTCACTTCGCTACAAAGTGGTGGAGTGTGCTGGGTACCGAAGGCCACGCACTAATATCATGGGCCGTGGCAACAAACCCCAAGAACCTAGCTCTAACAGCTCGAATATAACCGAACCCCCTACTGTTCTCGCTACCATGTCGACCCCTCAAGCTAAACCTTTCGTCGGACCGCCAGTCTTTAGAGGCACACCGGAAGAGTCAATAACCGAGTGGCTGCTTTGCTACGAACACGTAGCCTCCCTCAACAACTGGGATGAAGGGACGAAAGCAAAATTTTTATATTTGGCATTAGATGGCAATGCGAAAAAGTGGCACACCACACAAATTCTAACGGGTGCCCCTAATACATGGGAAGAGTGGGCGACGCTCTTAAAAACATCCTTCACAAGTCGTCACTCAGTTGAGATCGCATATTTGCGACTCCAAAACCGCACGCAGCTGCCATCAGAGTCCCCTGAACAATACTACTACGATGTTGTGCAGCTGTGCGCCAAAATTAATCCCTCTATGACAGAAGAGGAACGGCTACGGCACCTCATGCGCGGCCTGCGTCCAGACGTGCAGGAGAAGATTATCATGGCTAATCCGGACAATTGCTCAAGTTTCTTGCAAATTCTGCAGCGGATTAATCAGGCTGTTTTGATGACGCGTACATACCAACCAGAAGCGATCGGCACCCACCTCCCTGCCGGACAGCAGTCGTGGTACCCACTCGCCGCGGCACCCTTCGCGGGAGTGACCCCCGCCGTGGTAACAACGCAGTCGCCTCCGGCATGTCTCGCTACCTGCGCTGCGGCAGAACATCTTCGCCCGCGAGAGGCCACCGACCGCGATAGGGACTTAAAGGCGATCGCGGACTCAATAGCCACATTATCGGACCGCCTGAAGGCTATTGAAGAAGACGTACGCCGTCCTCCGGTGCCTTGGCCGGCAAGAAATTCCCGTGCCGACGACGGGCGTCCACGATGCCAGCTATGCCGTCGCATCGGTCACGTCGCGCACCAATGCTGGACGCGGTTTCGAGATGACAGAAACCAACAGAGAGGGCCCAATAATAATCAGGGTGGGCAACCCAACCCTTCGGGAAACGAGAACGGCCGGGCCTAGGGAGCCAGTCCGGCCGTCCCGTATGCACTATGTCAGATAGTCAGCTTTTAACAGTACCGATACGAGCAAATGGTACCGACACAAAACTCGTAATTGATACTGGCTCCTCGGTAAATGTCATCTCGTCGCATTTCGCTGAAAAAATATGTGCTTCATCAAAATCAAGAAAAGATGTCTTCATCAGGGGAATCGGCGGAAGCTTGCTCTCCCCCCAAGGCGAAACTGAAATAACTCTTGATTTCGACTCCACAACTGTTCGCGAGAAGTTTTTGATTGTGAAGGACTGTCCCTACGAGCTATTAGGTGGTCTCCCGTTTTGTCGAGCAGTGCGTCTTCTAATAGATTTCTCCAAGAGTGAGCTCCAACTCAACGGTGAAACTTTTCGGTTGCATGTAAATTCGAGCACCCTGGCACACAATGATGCACTCAGTGCGCGGTGCCACGAGCATATTCGCATTGAACCTCGCACTGAAATCGCTGTCCAAGTAAATGTCGCAAGGGACGGAGTCCATCTCATCGAACCGAACAGCACGCTCAAAAGCGGACTTCACGTTGCTCGTACCGTGACCAAGGTCGTGCATGGGACAGGTGTGATTCGGATCGCTAATCCCACCATGTCGCCAGTAAATTTGCTCAGCGGAACAAAGCTTGGATGGGCTACTTCTATCCAAAATGCACAAATGGCAGTCATCGCCCCCGAAGACACGCAAGACTCTCGGGATTTTGACGTGGAGACTGGAGACCACTTACGTCCAGGTGAAAGGGCTGAGTTGCTTTCGCTCATTGACAACTTCCGCCACCTATTCACTGGCGATAACAACCCCATTCAGCAGACGTCTATGGCAGAACACGTTATCGACACAGGCGATTCTCGACCAATTCATCAGCATCCCTACCGTCACTCCCCTTTTGAAAGGAACCTGATTGAGAAGCAAGTAGAGGAAATGCTGCGCGATGGGATAATAAGGGAATCTCGCAGTCCCTGGTCATCACCTGTCGTTCTCGTAAAAAAGCCGAACGGGTCATGGCGTTTTTGTGTCGACTTTCGAAGGGTGAATGAAGTTACGAAGAAAGATGTACATCCACTGCCGCGAATCGATGACATTCTCGACGTGCTACAGGGCTCAAAATACTTCACAACACTTGATCTTACATCGGGCTATTGGCAAGTGAAAATCAAGGAGGAAGATAAGCCGAAGACCGCGTTTGCCTGTGGGCCCGGCTTGTATGAGTTCAATGTTGTTCCCTTTGGTCTGTGTAACGCCCCGGCCACGTTTCAGAGAATGATTAACAAAGTACTCAGTGGTCTGCTTTGGAAGGTATGCTTGGCTTACTTGGACGACATTGTAATTTTCTCTAAGGACATGACCGCTCATTTGCAAGATTTGAAAAGCGTATTCTCGGCCTTGGACGCGGCGAACTTGCGGCTGAAGCCGGAAAAGTGCAGCTTTGCGCGACAGGAGATTAAGTACCTTGGTCACATTCTCACTGGCGAGAACATCCGACCGGACCCAGACAAAGTGGCCGCGATTGAAAAGTTTTCCCCACCAAAAAACAAGAAAGGTGTACAGAGCTTTCTCGGAATCTGCAATTACTATCGGCGATTTATCAAGGATTTTTCTCGTATTTCTCGGCCGCTCACTAACCTCACTAGAAAGGATGTCCCTTTCGTCTGGGATGCAGCTTGCGAAGCGGCTATGCAATCCCTCAAAGAGAAGCTGATCACGGCGCCCATTTTGCGTCAGTTTGAGCCCGGGAAGCCGATAGAGGTGCACACTGATGCCTGTGATTATGGAATTGGTGCTGTACTAGTTCAGAAAATCGGATCCGAAGAGAAAGTAATTGCCTATGCTAGCCGACACCTTAATAAGGCTGAGATGAACTACAGCACAACTGAGAAAGAATGTCTCGCTGTCGTGTACGCGTGCGGACAGTTTCGTCCGTACATTTTTGGGTCTAAGTTCACAGTCGTGACCGACCAAGCTAGCCTGGCCTGGCTAATGAAAGTGAGAAATCCGAATGGTCGCCTTATGCGATGGTCTCTGTTGCTTCAGGAGTTCGACATAACGTTGCGACATCGCCCTGGCCTGAAGAACGGAAATGCGGACACGCTTTCCCGCATTCCTCATGATCCCGCACCAGCAAGCGAAGAAAACCCATTACCGTTGCTCGCGCTGGATCATGTGGACATCGGGGAAAGGCAGAGAGAGGATTCCTGGATGCAAGAAATCATACAGCACCTAGAGCAGCCGAGTGCGCCCGTTGTCAGAAAAACGAAAAGAACGGCACGGAGCTTTCGGCTGGTCGACGGTGTATTGTACAGAAGAGCGAAAGGCTTTCAGGAAGATCGCGCAGCACTCGTTGTCCCCAAGTGTTTGAGATCGGAGGTTCTGAGACACTGCCATGACGACATCACGGCAGGCCACCTCGGTGTCAAGCGCACATGGGAGAAAATTCGCAGCCGCTATTTCTGGCCAAAGCTGTTTTGCCACGTCACCAAGTATGTCCTCTCCTGCCCTGACTGCCAGACGCGAAAGCTACCACCCGGAAAGCCGACCGGTTTTCTCCAGCCGATCCCACCTGCAGGTCGCCCTTTCCAACAAGTGGGCATGGATTTTCTTGGCCCTTTCACTAAAAGCAAAGCAGGAAACCGCTACATCCTCGTGGTTACTGACTACCACACGAAATGGGTCGAGGCTGTCGCGTGTACAGCGGCCACTGCTGCAGAAGCTGCTAAAGCCTTCGTCGAGCAAATTGTCTTACGCCATGGGGCACCAGAAAAAGTGATAACAGATCGGGGGCAGCATTTTGTCGCCAACCTGACTGAAGAAATTTTCCGACTTATAGGTAGCGAGCATGCCACTACTACAGCGTACCATCCTCAAGCGAACGGCTTGTGCGAGCGCTTCAACCGCACGTTGGCCGATATGCTCAGCATGTACGTTTCTTCGCACCATCGCGACTGGGACGAATTTCTTCCGTACGCGCTTTTTGCATACAATTCTTCTACCCACGAGACCACCGGGTTCACCCCATTCTTTCTTCTTCGGATATGGCCATGATATGATATGATATGATATGGCCATGATATGATATGATATGATATGATATGGCCATGATATGATATGATATGATATGGCCATGATATGATATGATATGATATGGCCATGATATGATATGATATGATATGGCCATGATATGATATGATATGATATGGCCATGATATGATATGATATGGCCATGATATGATATGATATGATATGGCCATGATATGATATGATATGATATGATATGATATGGCCATGATATGATATGATATGATATGATATGATATGGCCATGATATGATATGATATGATATGGCCATGATATGATATGATATGATATGATATGGCCATGATATGATATGATATGATATGATATGGCCATGATATGATATGATATGATATGGCCATGATATGATATGATATGATATGGCCATGATATGATATGATATGATATGATATGGCCATGATATGATATGATATGGCCATGATATGATATGATATGATATGGCCATGATATGATATGATACGATATGATATGATATGGCCATGATATGATATGATATGATATGATATGATATGGCCATGATATGATATGATATGATATGATATGGCCATGATATGATATGATATGATATGATATGATATGGCCATGATATGATATGATATGATATGATATGGCCATGATATGATATGATATGATATGATATGGCCATGATATGATATGATATGATATGGCCATGATATGATATGATATGATATGATATGATATGGCCATGATATGATATGATATGATATGGCCATGATATGATATGATATGATATGATATGGCCATGATATGATATGATATGATATGATATGGCCATGATATGATATGATATGGCCATGATATGATATGATATGGCCATGATATGATATGATATGATATGATATGGCCATGATATGATATGATATGATATGATATGATATGGCCATGATATGATATGATATGATATGATATGGCCATGATATGATATGATATGGCCATGATATGATATGATATGATATGATATGGCCATGATATGATATGATATGATATGATATGATATGGCCATGATATGATATGATATGATATGATATGGCCATGATATGATATGATATGATATGATATGGCCATGATATGATATGATATGATATGATATGGCCATGATATGATATGATATGATATGATATGGCCATGATATGATATGATATGATATGATATGATATGGCCATGATATGATATGATATGATATGGCCATGATATGATATGATATGATATGGCCATGATATGATATGATATGATATGATATGGCCATGATATGATATGATATGATATGATATGATATGATATGGCCATGATATGATATGATATGATATGGCCATGATATGATATGATATGATATGGCCATGATATGATATGATATGATATGATATGGCCATGATATGATATGATATGATATGATATGGCCATGATATGATATGATATGATATGGCCATGATATGATATGATATGATATGGCCATGATATGATATGATATGATATGATATGGCCATGATATGAGATGATATGATATGGCCATGATATGATATGATATGATATGATATGGCCATGATATGATATGATATGATATGATATGGCCATGATATGATATGATATGATATGGCCATGATATGATATGATATGATATGGCCATGATATGATATGATATGATATGGCCATGATATGATATGATATGATATGGCCATGATATGATATGATATGATATGATATGGCCATGATATGATATGATATGATATGATATGGCCATGATATGATATGATATGATATGATATGGCCATGATATGATATGATATGATATGATATGGCCATGATATGATATGATATGATATGGCCATGATATGATATGATATGATATGATATGGCCATGATATGATATGATATGATATGATATGGCCATGATATGATATGATATGATATGATATGGCCATGATATGATATGATATGATATGATATGGCCATGATATGATATGATATGATATGGCCATGATATGATATGATATGATATGGCCATGATATGATATGATATGATATGATATGGCCATGATATGATATGATATGATATGGCCATGATATGATATGATATGATATGGCCATGATATGATATGATATGATATGATATGGCCATGATATGATATGATATGATATGATATGGCCATGATATGATATGATATGATATGATATGGCCATGATATGATATGATATGATATGATATGGCCATGATATGATATGATATGATATGATATGGCCATGATATGATATGATATGATATGATATGATATGGCCATGATATGATATGATATGATATGATATGGCCATGATATGATATGATATGATATGATATGATATGGCCATGATATGATATGATATGATATGATATGACATGGCCATGATATGATATGATATGATATGATATGATATGGCCATGATATGATATGATATGATATGATATGGCCATGATATGATATGATATGATATGATATGGCCATGATATGATATGATATGATATGATATGGCCATGATATGATATGATATGATATGATATATGGCCATGATATGATATGATATGGCCATGATATGATATGATATGGCCATGATATGATATGATATGATATGATATGATATGGCCATGATATGATATGATATGATATGGCCATGATATGATATGATATGATATGATATGGCCATGATATGATATGATATGATATGATATGGCCATGATATGATATGATATGATATGATATGATATGGCCATGATATGATATGATATGATATGGCCATGATATGATATGATATGATATGGCCATGATATGATATGATATGATATGGCCATGATATGATATGATATGATATGATATATGATATCATATCATATCATATCATATCATATCATATATGATATCATATCATATATGATGATATCATGGCCATATATGATATGGCCATGATATGATATGATATGATATGATATGGCCATGATATGATATGATATGATATGCTATGGCCATGATATGATATGATATGATATGATATGGCCATGATATGATATGATATGATATGATATGATATGGCCATGATATGATATGATATGATATGATATGGCCATGATATGATATGATATGATATGGCCATGATATGATATGATATGATATGATATGATATGATATGGCCATGATATGATATGATATGATATGATATGGCCATGATATGATATGATATGATATGGCCATGATATGATATGATATGATATGGCCATGATATGATATGATATGATATGGCCATGATATGATATGATATGATATGATATGGCCATGATATGATATGATATGATATGATATGGCCATGATATGATATGGCCATGATATGATATGATATGATATGATATGGCCATGATATGATATGATATGATATGATATGGCCATGATATGATATGACATGATATGATATGGCCATGATATGATATGATATGGCCATGATATGATATGATATGATATGGCCATGATATGGCCATGATATGATATGATATGGCCATGATATGATATGATATGATATGGCCATGATATGATATGATATGATATGGCCATGATATGATATGATATGATATGATATGGCCATGATATGATATGATATGATATGATATGGCCATGATATGATATGATATGATATGGCCATGATATGATATGATATGATATGATATGATATGGCCATGATATGATATGATATGGCCATGATATGATATGATATGATATGGCCATGATATGATATGATATGATATGATATGGCCATGATATGATATGATATGATATGATATGGCCATGATATGATATGATATGATATGATATATGATATCATATCATATCATATATGATGATATCATGGCCATATATGATATGGCCATGATATGATATGATATGATATGATATGGCCATGATATGATATGATATGATATGATATGGCCATGATATGATATGATATGATATGATATGATATGGCCATGATATGATATGATATGATATGATATGGCCATGATATGATATGATATGATATGGCCATGATATGATATGATATGATATGGCCATGATATGATATGATATGATATGGCCATGATATGATATGATATGATATGGCCATGATATGATATGATATGATATGATATGGCCATGATATGATATGATATGGCCATGATATGATATGATATGATATGATATGGCCATGATATGATATGATATGATATGGCCATGATATGATATGATATGATATGATATGGCCATGACATGATATGATATGATATGATATGATATGGCCATGATATGATATGATATGATATGATATGATATGGCCATGATATGATATGATATGATATGATATGATATGGCCATATATGATATGATATGATATGATATGGCCATGATATGATATGATATGATATGATATGGCCATGATATGATATGATATGATATGATATGGCCATGATATGATATGATATGATATGGCCATGATATGATATGATATGATATGGCCATGATATGATATGATATGATATGGCCATGATATGATATGATATATGATATGATATGGCCATGATATGATATGATATGATATGGTATGGTCATGATATGATATGATATGATATGATATGGCCATGATATGATATGATATGATATGATATGATATGGCCATGATATGATATGATATGAGATGATATGATATGATATGGCCATGATATGATATGATATGATATGATATGGCCATGATATGATATGATATGATATGGCCATGATATGATATGATATGATATGATATGGCCATGATATGATATGATATGATATGGCCATGATATTGTCGCGAAGAGAGTGTACCGCGGCCCTCTTTGCTGTCTTTCGGGGAATTTTGTGGGGTCCTTGACGCGGGGCAAACCTTTGTACCTCGACGGCGCCGCGGACAGTGCTGCCGCGCGGCCGCCGCCCCCGCCGCACCTGACGTCACACCTGCACATGTCGCGTCGTCTTCTCACGCTCGGCTGTCAAAGGCCAATTAGTTATGGTCAGAGCGCTTTTGTGCACGGAGTGTTGACGCGACCATTTCTTGACCCCTTGAACTCTGCCGCTTATTGGATGATGTCGGCTTGCCTGATTGGTCGGAGTAACGAAGTAGCCCATTGGTGGAGAAAAGTGTCTCTTGGATGCTGGGGAAACTTATTTAAGGAAGTTTGGGGTAGTTTTAGGGGGAGCAAGTAGACAGCAGCAGACGGCGCATCTTCACCAGGGGAGACCAGGCCGGTCAGGCAGGCCGACGATGACGGGTATGACATCGTTCTGTTTGTAAATATTTTTATACAGTGTTAACTTAAAGTAAATCTCAAGTGAATAAACTTAGTTATTAAAATGCTACTCTCGTCGTCGTACCTGCGGATTTGGACTTTCACCTGCCAGAGCTCATCCCCATTCTTCTTCCGTCTCCCTGGTGAGTTGATGCGTCAGATATCTCGCGGCTGCGTCACTTCGCTACAAAGTGGTGGAGTGTGCTGGGTACCGAAGGCCACGCACTAATATCATGGGCCGTGGCAACAAACCCCAAGAACCTAGCTCTAACAGCTCGAATATAACCGAACCCCCTACTGTTCTCGCTACCATGTCGACCCCTCAAGCTAAACCTTTCGTTGGACCGCCAGTCTTTAGAGGCACACCGGAAGAGTCAATAACCGAGTGGCTGCTTTGCTACGAACACGTAGCCTCCCTCAACAACTGGGATGAAGGGACGAAAGCAAAATTTTTATATTTGGCATTAGATGGCAATGCGAAAAAGTGGCACACCACACAAATTCTAACGGGTGCCCCTAATACATGGGAAGAGTGGGCGACGCTCTTAAAAACATCCTTCACAAGTCGTCACTCAGTTGAGATCGCATATTTGCGACTCCAAAACCGCACGCAGCTGCCATCAGAGTCCCCTGAACAATACTACTACGATGTTGTGCAGCTGTGCGCCAAAATTAATCCCTCTATGACAGAAGAGGAACGGCTACGGCACCTCATGCGCGGCCTGCGTCCAGACGTGCAGGAGAAGATTATCATGGCTAATCCGGACAATTGCTCAAGTTTCTTGCAAATTCTGCAGCGGATTAATCAGGCTGTTTTGATGACGCGTACATACCAACCAGAAGCGATCGGCACCCACCTCCCTGCCGGACAGCAGTCGTGGTACCCACTCGCCGCGGCACCCTTCGCGGGAGTGACCCCCGCCGTGGTAACAACGCAGTCGCCTCCGGCATGTCTCGCTACCTGCGCTGCGGCAGAACATCTTCGCCCGCGAGAGGCCACCGACCGCGATAGGGACTTAAAGGCGATCGCGGACTCAATAGCCACATTATCGGACCGCCTGAAGGCTATTGAAGAAGACGTACGCCGTCCTCCGGTGCCTTGGCCGGCAAGAAATTCCCGTGCCGACGACGGGCGTCCACGATGCCAGCTATGCCGTCGCATCGGTCACGTCGCGCACCAATGCTGGACGCGGTTTCGAGATGACAGAAACCAACAGAGAGGGCCCAATAATAATCAGGGTGGGCAACCCAACCCTTCGGGAAACGAGAACGGCCGGGCCTAGGGAGCCAGTCCGGCCGTCCCGTATGCACTATGTCAGATAGTCAGCTTTTAACAGTACCGATACGAGCAAATGGTACCGACACAAAACTCGTAATTGATACTGGCTCCTCGGTAAATGTCATCTCGTCGCATTTCGCTGAAAAAATATGTGCTTCATCAAAATCAAGAAAAGATGTCTTCATCAGGGGAATCGGCGGAAGCTTGCTCTCCCCCCAAGGCGAAACTGAAATAACTCTTGATTTCGACTCCACAACTGTTCGCGAGAAGTTTTTGATTGTGAAGGACTGTCCCTACGAGCTATTAGGTGGTCTCCCGTTTTGTCGAGCAGTGCGTCTTCTAATAGATTTCTCCAAGAGTGAGCTCCAACTCAACGGTGAAACTTTTCAGTTGCATGTAAATTCGAGCACCCTGGCACACAATGATGCACTCAGTGCGCGGTGCCACGAGCATATTCGCATTGAACCTCGCACTGAAATCGCTGTCCAAGTAAATGTCGCAAGGGACGGAGTCCATCTCATCGAACCGAACAGCACGCTCAAAAGCGGACTTCACGTTGCTCGTACCGTGACCAAGGTCGTGCATGGGACAGGTGTGATTCGGATCGCTAATCCCACCATGTCGCCAGTAAATTTGCTCAGCGGAACAAAGCTTGGATGGGCTACTTCTATCCAAAATGCACAAATGGCAGTCATCGCCCCCGAAGACACGCAAGACTCTCGGGATTTTGACGTGGAGACTGGAGACCACTTACGTCCAGGTGAAAGGGCTGAGTTGCTTTCGCTCATTGACAACTTCCGCCACCTATTCACTGGCGATAACAACCCCATTCAGCAGACGTCTATGGCAGAACACGTTATCGACACAGGCGATTCTCGACCAATTCATCAGCATCCCTACCGTCACTCCCCTTTTGAAAGGAACCTGATTGAGAAGCAAGTAGAGGAAATGCTGCGCGATGGGATAATAAGGGAATCTCGCAGTCCCTGGTCATCACCTGTCGTTCTCGTAAAAAAGCCGAACGGGTCATGGCGTTTTTGTGTCGACTTTCGAAGGGTGAATGAAGTTACGAAGAAAGATGTACATCCACTGCCGCGAATCGATGACATTCTCGACGTGCTACAGGGCTCAAAATACTTCACAACACTTGATCTTACATCGGGCTATTGGCAAGTGAAAATCAAGGAGGAAGATAAGCCGAAGACCGCGTTTGCCTGTGGGCCCGGCTTGTATGAGTTCAATGTTGTTCCCTTTGGTCTGTGTAACGCCCCGGCCACGTTTCAGAGAATGATTAACAAAGTACTCAGTGGTCTGCTTTGGAAGGTATGCTTGGCTTACTTGGACGACATTGTAATTTTCTCTAAGGACATGACCGCTCATTTGCAAGATTTGAAAAGCGTATTCTCGGCCTTGGACGCGGCGAACTTGCGGCTGAAGCCGGAAAAGTGCAGCTTTGCGCGACAGGAGATTAAGTACCTTGGTCACATTCTCACTGGCGAGAACATCCGACCGGACCCAGACAAAGTGGCCGCGATTGAAAAGTTTTCCCCACCAAAAAACAAGAAAGGTGTACAGAGCTTTCTCGGAATCTGCAATTACTATCGGCGATTTATCAAGGATTTTTCTCGTATTTCTCGGCCGCTCACTAACCTCACTAGAAAGGATGTCCCTTTCGTCTGGGATGCAGCTTGCGAAGCGGCTATGCAATCCCTCAAAGAGAAGCTGATCACGGCGCCCATTTTGCGTCAGTTTGAGCCCGGGAAGCCGATAGAGGTGCACACTGATGCCTGTGATTATGGAATTGGTGCTGTACTAGTTCAGAAAATCGGATCCGAAGAGAAAGTAATTGCCTATGCTAGCCGACACCTTAATAAGGCTGAGATGAACTACAGCACAACTGAGAAAGAATGTCTCGCTGTCGTGTACGCGTGCGGACAGTTTCGTCCGTACATTTTTGGGTCTAAGTTCACAGTCGTGACCGACCAAGCTAGCCTGGCCTGGCTAATGAAAGTGAGAAATCCGAATGGTCGCCTTATGCGATGGTCTCTGTTGCTTCAGGAGTTCGACATAACGTTGCGACATCGCCCTGGCCTGAAGAATGGAAATGCGGACACGCTTTCCCGCATTCCTCATGATCCCGCACCAGCAAGCGAAGAAAACCCATTACCATTGCTCGCGCTGGATCATGTGGACATCGGGGAAAGGCAGAGAGAGGATTCCTGGATGCAAGAAATCATACAGCACCTAGAGCAGCCGAGTGCGCCCGTTGTCAGAAAAACGAAAAGAACGGCACGGAGCTTTCGGCTGGTCGACGGTGTATTGTACAGAAGAGCGAAAGGCTTTCAGGAAGATCGCGCAGCACTCGTTGTCCCCAAGTGTTTGAGATCGGAGGTTCTGAGACACTGCCATGACGACATCACGGCAGGCCACCTCGGTGTCAAGCGCACATGGGAGAAAATTCGCAGCCGCTATTTCTGGCCAAAGCTGTTTTGCCACGTCACCAAGTATGTCCTCTCCTGCCCTGACTGCCAGACGCGAAAGCTACCACCCGGAAAGCCGACCGGTTTTCTCCAGCCGATCCCACCTGCAGGTCGCCCTTTCCAACAAGTGGGCATGGATTTTCTTGGCCCTTTCACTAAAAGCAAAGCAGGAAACCGCTACATCCTCGTGGTTACTGACTACCACACGAAATGGGTCGAGGCTGTCGCGTGTACAGCGGCCACTGCTGCAGAAGCTGCTAAAGCCTTCGTCGAGCAAATTGTCTTACGCCATGGGGCACCAGAAAAAGTGATAACAGATCGGGGGCAGCATTTTGTCGCCAACCTGACTGAAGAAATTTTCCGACTTATAGGTAGCGAGCATGCCACTACTACAGCGTACCATCCTCAAGCGAACGGCTTGTGCGAGCGCTTCAACCGCACGTTGGCCGATATGCTCAGCATGTACGTTTCTTCGCACCATCGCGACTGGGACGAATTTCTTCCGTACGCGCTTTTTGCATACAATTCTTCTACCCACGAGACCACCGGGTTCACCCCATTCTTTCTTCTTCGGATATGGCCATGATATGATATGATATGATATGGCCATGATATGATATGATATGATATGATATGGCCATGATATGATATGATATGATATGGCCATGATATGATATGATATGATATGGCCATGATATGATATGGCCATGATATGATATGATATGATATGATATGGCCATGATATGATATGATATGATATGATATGGCCATGATATGATATGATATGATATGGCCATGATATGATATGATATGGCCATGATATGATATGATATGATATGGCCATGATATGATATGATATGATATGATATGGCCATGATATGATATGATATGATATGATATGATATGGCCATGATATGATATGATATGATATGGCCATGATATGATATGGCCATGATATGATATGATATGATATGATATGGCCATGATATGATATGATATGATATGGCCATGATATGATATGATATGATATGATATGATATGGCCATGATATGATATGATATGATATGATATGGCCATGATATGATATGATATGATATGGCCATGATATGATATGATATGATATGATATGGCCATGATATGATATGATATGATATGGCCATGATATGATATGATATGATATGATATGGCCATGATATGATATGATATGATATGGCCATGATATGATATGATATGATATGGCCATGATATGATATGATATGGCCATGATATGATATAATATGATATGATATGGCCATGATATGATATGATATGATATGCTATGGCCATGATATGATATGATATGATATGATATGGCCATGATATGATATGATATGATATGATATGATATGGCCATGATATGATATGATATGATATGATATGATATGGCCATGATATGATATGATATGATATGATATGATATGGCCATGATATGATATGATATGGCCATGATATGATATGGTATGATATGGCCATGATATGATATGATATGATATGGCCATGATATGATATGATATGATATGATATGGCCATGATATGATATGATATGATATGATATGGCCATGATATGATATGATATGATATGGCCATGATATGATATGATATGATATGGCCATGATATGATATGATATGATATGATATGGCCATGATATGATATGATATGATATGATATGGCCATGATATGATATGATATGATATGGCCATGATATGATATGATATGATATGATATGGCCATGATATGATATGATATGATATGATATGGCCATGATATGATATGATATGATATGATATGGCCATGATATGATATGATATGATATGATATGGCCATGATATGATATGATATGATATGATATGGCCATGATATGATATGATATGATATGATATGGCCACGATATGATATGATATGATATGATATGGCCATGATATGATATGATATGATATGATATGGCCATGATATGATATGATATGATATGATATGATATGGCCATGATATGATATGATATGATATGATATGATATGGCCATGATATGATATGATATGGCCATGATATGATATGGTATGATATGGCCATGATATGATATGATATGATATGGCCATGATATGATATGATATGATATGATATGGCCATGATATGATATGATATGATATGATATGGCCATGATATGATATGATATGATATGGCCATGATATGATATGATATGATATGGCCATGATATGATATGATATGATATGATATGGCCATGATATGATATGATATGATATGATATGGCCATGATATGATATGATATGATATGATATGGCCATGATATGATATGATATGATATGATATGGCCATGATATGATATGATATGATATGGCCATGATATGATATGATATGATATGGCCATGATATGATATGATATGATATGATATGATATGGCCATGATATGATATGATATGATATGATATGGCCATGATATGATATGATATGATATGCTATGGCCATGATATGATATGATATGATATGATATGGCCATGATATGATATGATATGATATGATATGATATGGCCATGATATGATATGATATGATATGATATGATATGGCCATGATATGATATGATATGATATGATATGATATGGCCATGATATGATATGATATGGCCATGATATGATATGGTATGATATGGCCATGATATGATATGATATGATATGGCCATGATATGATATGATATGATATGATATGGCCATGATATGATATGATATGATATGATATGGCCATGATATGATATGATATGATATGGCCATGATATGATATGATATGATATGGCCATGATATGATATGATATGATATGATATGGCCATGATATGATATGATATGATATGATATGGCCATGATATGATATGATATGATATGGCCATGATATGATATGATATGATATGATATGGCCATGATATGATATGATATGATATGATATGGCCATGATATGATATGATATGATATGATATGGCCATGATATGATATGATATGATATGATATGGCCATGATATGATATGATATGATATGATATGGCCATGATATGATATGATATGATATGATATGGCCACGATATGATATGATATGATATGATATGATATGGCCATGATATGATATGATATGATATGATATGATATGGCCATGATATGATATGATATGATATGATATGGCCATGATATGATATGATATGATATGATATGGCCATGATATGATATGATATGATATGGCCATGATATGATATGATATGATATGGCCATGATATGATATGATATGATATGATATGGCCATGATATGATATGATATGATATGATATGATATGGCCATGATATGATATGATATGATATGGCCATGATATGATATGATATATGATATGATATGGCCATGATATGATATGATATGATATGATATGGCCATGATATGATATGATATGATATGGCCATGATATGATATGATATGATATGATATGGCCATGATATGATATGATATGATATGATATGGCCATGATATGATATGATATGATATGGCCATGATATGATATGATATGATATGATATGGCCATGATATGATATGATATGATATGGCCATGATATGATATGATATGATATGGCCATGATATGATATGATATGATATGATATGGCCATGATATGATATGATATGATATGATATATGATATCATATCATATCATATATGATGATATCATGGCCATATATGATATGGCCATGATATGATATGATATGATATGATATGGCCATGATATGATATGATATGATATGATATGGCCATGATATGATATGATATGATATGATATGGCCATGATATGATATGATATGATATGGCCATGATATGATATGATATGATATGGCCATGATATGATATGATATGATATGGCCATGATATGATATGATATGATATGATATGGCCATGATATGATATGATATGGCCATGATATGATATGATATGATATGATATGGCCATGATATGATATGATATGATATGATATGGCCATGATATGATATGATATGATATGGCCATGATATGATATGATATGATATGATATGGCCATGATATGATATGATATGATATGATATGGCCATGATATGATATGATATGATATGATATGATATGGCCATATATGATATGATATGATATGATATGGCCATGATATGATATGATATGATATGATATGGCCATGATATGATATGATATGATATGGCCATGATATGATATGATATGATATGGCCATGATATGATATGATATGATATGGCCATGATATGATATGATATGATATGGCCATGATATGATATGATATGGCCATGATATGATATGATATGATATGATATGGTCATGATATGATATGATATGATATGATATGGCCATGATATGATATGATATGATATGATATGATATGGCCATGATATGATATGATATGAGATGATATGATATGATATGGCCATGATATGATATGATATGATATGATATGATATGGCCATGATATGATATGATATGATATGGCCATGATATGATATGATATGATATGATATGGCCATGATATGATATGATATGATATGGCCATGATATTGTCGCGAAGAGAGTGTACCGCGGCCCTCTTTGCTGTCTTTCGGGGAATTTTGTGGGGTCCTTGACGCGGGGCAAACCTTTGTACCTCGACGGCGCCGCGGACAGTGCTGCCGCGCGGCCGCCGCCCCCGCCGCACCTGACGTCACACCTGCACATGTCGCGTCGTCTTCTCACGCTCGGCTGTCAAAGGCCAATTAGTTATGGTCAGAGCGCTTTTGTGCACGGAGTGTTGACGCGACCATTTCTTGACCCCTTGAACTCTGCCGCTTATTGGATGATGTCGGCTTGCCTGATTGGTCGGAGTAACGAAGTAGCCCATTGGTGGAGAAAAGTGTCTCTTGGATGCTGGGGAAACTTATTTAAGGAAGTTTGGGGTAGTTTTAGGGGGAGCAAGTAGACAGCAGCAGACGGCGCATCTTCACCAGGGGAGACCAGGCCGGTCAGGCAGGCCGACGACGACGGGTATGACATCGTTCTGTTTGTAAATATTTTTATACAGTGTTAACTTAAAGTAAATCTCAAGTGAATAAACTTAGTTATTAAAATGCTACTCTCGTCGTCGTACCTGCGGATTTGGACTTTCACCTGCCAGAGCTCATCCCCATTCTTCTTCCGTCTCCCTGGTGAGTTGATGCGTCAGATATCTCGCGGCTGCGTCACTTCGCTACAAAGTGGTGGAGTGTGCTGGGTACCGAAGGCCACGCACTAATATCATGGGCCGTGGCAACAAACCCCAAGAACCTAGCTCTAACAGCTCGAATATAACCGAACCCCCTACTGTTCTCGCTACCATGTCGACCCCTCAAGCTAAACCTTTCGTCGGACCGCCAGTCTTTAGAGGCACACCGGAAGAGTCAATAACCGAGTGGCTGCTTTGCTACGAACACGTAGCCTCCCTCAACAACTGGGATGAAGGGACGAAAGCAAAATTTTTATATTTGGCATTAGATGGCAATGCGAAAAAGTGGCACACCACACAAATTCTAACGGGTGCCCCTAATACATGGGAAGAGTGGGCGACGCTCTTAAAAACATCCTTCACAAGTCGTCACTCAGTTGAGATCGCATATTTGCGACTCCAAAACCGCACGCAGCTGCCATCAGAGTCCCCTGAACAATACTACTACGATGTTGTGCAGCTGTGCGCCAAAATTAATCCCTCTATGACAGAAGAGGAACGGCTACGGCACCTCATGCGCGGCCTGCGTCCAGACGTGCAGGAGAAGATTATCATGGCTAATCCGGACAATTGCTCAAGTTTCTTGCAAATTCTGCAGCGGATTAATCAGGCTGTTTTGATGACGTGTACATACCAACCAGAAGCGATCGGCACCCACCTCCCTGCCGGACAGCAGTCGTGGTACCCACTCGCCGCGGCACCCTTCGCGGGAGTGACCCCCGCCGTGGTAACAACGCAGTCGCCTCCGGCATGTCTCGCTACCTGCGCTGCGGCAGAACATCTTCGCCCGCGAGAGGCCACCGACCGCGATAGGGACTTAAAGGCGATCGCGGACTCAATAGCCACATTATCGGACCGCCTGAAGGCTATTGAAGAAGACGTACGCCGTCCTCCGGTGCCTTGGCCGGCAAGAAATTCCCGTGCCGACGACGGGCGTCCACGATGCCAGCTATGCCGTCGCATCGGTCACGTCGCGCACCAATGCTGGACGCGGTTTCGAGATGACAGAAACCAACAGAGAGGGCCCAATAATAATCAGGGTGGGCAACCCAACCCTTCGGGAAACGAGAACGGCCGGGCCTAGGGAGCCAGTCCGGCCGTCCCGTATGCACTATGTCAGATAGTCAGCTTTTAACAGTACCGATACGAGCAAATGGTACCGACACAAAACTCGTAATTGATACTGGCTCCTCGGTAAATGTCATCTCGTCGCATTTCGCTGAAAAAATATGTGCTTCATCAAAATCAAGAAAAGATGTCTTCATCAGGGGAATCGGCGGAAGCTTGCTCTCCCCCCAAGGCGAAACTGAAATAACTCTTGATTTCGACTCCACAACTGTTCGCGAGAAGTTTTTGATTGTGAAGGACTGTCCCTACGAGCTATTAGGTGGTCTCCCGTTTTGTCGAGCAGTGCGTCTTCTAATAGATTTCTCCAAGAGTGAGCTCCAACTCAACGGTGAAACTTTTCGGTTGCATGTAAATTCGAGCACCCTGGCACACAATGATGCACTCAGTGCGCGGTGCCACGAGCATATTCGCATTGAACCTCGCACTGAAATCGCTGTCCAAGTAAATGTCGCAAGGGACGGAGTCCATCTCATCGAACCGAACAGCACGCTCAAAAGCGGACTTCACGTTGCTCGTACCGTGACCAAGGTCGTGCATGGGACAGGTGTGATTCGGATCGCTAATCCCACCATGTCGCCAGTAAATTTGCTCAGCGGAACAAAGCTTGGATGGGCTACTTCTATCCAAAATGCACAAATGGCAGTCATCGCCCCCGAAGACACGCAAGACTCTCGGGATTTTGACGTGGAGACTGGAGACCACTTACGTCCAGGTGAAAGGGCTGAGTTGCTTTCGCTCATTGACAACTTCCGCCACCTATTCACTGGCGATAACAACCCCATTCAGCAGACGTCTATGGCAGAACACGTTATCGACACAGGCGATTCTCGACCAATTCATCAGCATCCCTACCGTCACTCCCCTTTTGAAAGGAACCTGATTGAGAAGCAAGTAGAGGAAATGCTGCGCGATGGGATAATAAGGGAATCTCGCAGTCCCTGGTCATCACCTGTCGTTCTCGTAAAAAAGCCGAACGGGTCATGGCGTTTTTGTGTCGACTTTCGAAGGGTGAATGAAGTTACGAAGAAAGATGTACATCCACTGCCGCGAATCGATGACATTCTCGACGTGCTACAGGGCTCAAAATACTTCACAACACTTGATCTTACATCGGGCTATTGGCAAGTGAAAATCAAGGAGGAAGATAAGCCGAAGACCGCGTTTGCCTGTGGGCCCGGCTTGTATGAGTTCAATGTTGTTCCCTTTGGTCTGTGTAACGCCCCGGCCACGTTTCAGAGAATGATTAACAAAGTACTCAGTGGTCTGCTTTGGAAGGTATGCTTGGCTTACTTGGACGACATTGTAATTTTCTCTAAGGACATGACCGCTCATTTGCAAGATTTGAAAAGCGTATTCTCGGCCTTGGACGCGGCGAACTTGCGGCTGAAGCCGGAAAAGTGCAGCTTTGCGCGACAGGAGATTAAGTACCTTGGTCACATTCTCACTGGCGAGAACATCCGACCGGACCCAGACAAAGTGGCCGCGATTGAAAAGTTTTCCCCACCAAAAAACAAGAAAGGTGTACAGAGCTTTCTCGGAATCTGCAATTACTATCGGCGATTTATCAAGGATTTTTCTCGTATTTCTCGGCCGCTCACTAACCTCACTAGAAAGGATGTCCCTTTCGTCTGGGATGCAGCTTGCGAAGCGGCTATGCAATCCCTCAAAGAGAAGCTGATCACGGCGCCCATTTTGCGTCAGTTTGAGCCCGGGAAGCCGATAGAGGTGCACACTGATGCCTGTGATTATGGAATTGGTGCTGTACTAGTTCAGAAAATCGGATCCGAAGAGAAAGTAATTGCCTATGCTAGCCGACACCTTAATAAGGCTGAGATGAACTACAGCACAACTGAGAAAGAATGTCTCGCTGTCGTGTACGCGTGCGGACAGTTTCGTCCGTACATTTTTGGGTCTAAGTTCACAGTCGTGACCGACCAAGCTAGCCTGGCCTGGCTAATGAAAGTGAGAAATCCGAATGGTCGCCTTATGCGATGGTCTCTGTTGCTTCAGGAGTTCGACATAACGTTGCGACATCGCCCTGGCCTGAAGAATGGAAATGCGGACACGCTTTCCCGCATTCCTCATGATCCCGCACCAGCAAGCGAAGAAAACCCATTACCGTTGCTCGCGCTGGATCATGTGGACATCGGGGAAAGGCAGAGAGAGGATTCCTGGATGCAAGAAATCATACAGCACCTAGAGCAGCCGAGTGCGCCCGCTGTCAGAAAAACGAAAAGAACGGCACGGAGCTTTCGGCTGGTCGACGGTGTATTGTACAGAAGAGCGAAAGGCTTTCAGGAAGATCGCGCAGCACTCGTTGTCCCCAAGTGTTTGAGATCGGAGGTTCTGAGACACTGCCATGACGACATCACGGCAGGCCACCTCGGTGTCAAGCGCACATGGGAGAAAATTCGCAGCCGCTATTTCTGGCCAAAGCTGTTTTGCCACGTCACCAAGTATGTCCTCTCCTGCCCTGACTGCCAGACGCGAAAGCTACCACCCGGAAAGCCGACCGGTTTTCTCCAGCCGATCCCACCTGCAGGTCGCCCTTTCCAACAAGTGGGCATGGATTTTCTTGGCCCTTTCACTAAAAGCAAAGCAGGAAACCGCTACATCCTCGTGGTTACTGACTACCACACGAAATGGGTCGAGGCTGTCGCGTGTACAGCGGCCACTGCTGCAGAAGCTGCTAAAGCCTTCGTCGAGCAAATTGTCTTACGCCATGGGGCACCAGAAAAAGTGATAACAGATCGGGGGCAGCATTTTGTCGCCAACCTGACTGAAGAAATTTTCCGACTTATAGGTAGCGAGCATGCCACTACTACAGCGTACCATCCTCAAGCGAACGGCTTGTGCGAGCGCTTCAACCGCACGTTGGCCGATATGCTCAGCATGTACGTTTCTTCGCACCATCGCGACTGGGACGAATTTCTTCCGTACGCGCTTTTTGCATACAATTCTTCTACCCACGAGACCACCGGGTTCACCCCATTCTTTCTTCTTCGGATATGGCCATGATATGATATGATATGATATGGCCATGATATGATATGATATGATATGATATGGCCATGATATGATATGATATGATATGATATGGCCATGATATGATATGATATGATATGGCCATGATATGATATGATATGATATGATATGGCCATGATATGATATGATATGATATGATATGGCCATGATATGATATGATATGATATGGCCATGATATGATATGATATGATATGATATGGCCATGATATGATATGATATGATATGGCCATGATATGATATGGCCATGATATGATATGATATGATATGATATGGCCATGATATGATATAATATGATATGATATGGCCATGATATGATATGATATGATATGGCCATGATATGATATGATATGATATGGCCATGATATGATATGATATGATATGATATGGCCATGATATGATATGATATGATATGATATGGCCATGATATGATATGATATGATATGGCCATGATATGATATGATATGGCCATGATATGATATGATATGGCCATGATATGATATGATATGATATGGCCATGATATGATATGATATGATATGATATGATATGGCCATGATATGATATGATATGATATGATATGATATGGCCATGATATGATATGATATGATATGGCCATGATATGATATGATATGATATGGCCATGATATGATATGATATGATATGATATGGCCATGATATGATATGATATGATATGATATGGCCATGATATGATATGATATGATATGGCCATGATATGATATGATATGATATGGCCATGATATGATATGATATGATATGATATGATATGGCCATGATATGATATGATATGATATGATATGGCCATGATATGATATGATATGATATGGCCATGATATGATATGATATGATATGATATGGCCATGATATGATATGATATGATATGGCCATGATATGATATGATATGATATGGCCATGATATGATATGGCCATGATATGATATGATATGATATGATATGGCCATGATATGATATAATATGATATGATATGGCCATGATATGATATGATATGATATGATATGATATGGCCATGATATGATATGATATGATATGATATGGCCATGATATGATATGATATGATATGATATGGCCATGATATGATATGATATGATATGATATGGCCATGATATGATATGATATGATATGGCCATGATATGATATGATATGATATGATATGGCCATGATATGATATGATATGATATGATATGGCCATGATATGATATGATATGATATGATATGGCCATGATATGATATGATATGATATGGCCATGATATGATATGATATGATATGATATGGCCATGATATGATATGATATGATATGGCCATGATATGATATGATATGATATGGCCATGATATGATATGATATGATATGATATGGCCATGATATGATATGATATGATATGATATGGCCATGATATGATATGATATGATATGATATGGCCATGATATGATATGATATGATATGATATGGCCATGATATGATATGATATGATATGGCCATGATATGATATGATATGATATGGCCATGATATGATATGATATGATATGATATGGCCATGATATGATATGATATGATATGATATGGCCATGATATGATATGATATGATATGGCCATGATATGATATGATATGATATGATATGGCCATGATATGATATGATATGATATGGCCATGATATGATATGGCCATGATATGATATGATATGATATGATATGGCCATGATATGATATAATATGATATGATATGGCCATGATATGATATGATATGATATGATATGATATGGCCATGATATGATATGATATGATATGATATGGCCATGATATGATATGATATGATATGATATGGCCATGATATGATATGGCCATGATATGATATGATATGATATGATATGGCCATGATATGATATGATATGATATGATATGATATGGCCATGATATGATATGATATGATATGATATGGCTATGATATGATATGATATGATATGGCCATGATATGATATGATATGATATGGCCATGATATGATATGATATGATATGATATGGCCATGATATGATATGATATGATATGGCCATGATATGATATGATATGATATGGCCATGATATGATATGATATGATATGGCCATGATATGATATGATATGATATGATATGGCCATGATATGATATGATATGATATGATATGGCCATGATATGATATGATATGATATGATATGGCCATGATATGATATGATATGATATGGCCATGATATGATATGATATGATATGGCCATGATATGATATGATATGATATGGCCATGATATGATATGATATGATATGATATGGCCATGATATGATATGATATGATATGATATGACCATGATATGATATGATATGATATGATATGGCCATGATATGATATGATATGATATGATATGGCCATGATATGATATGATATGATATGGCCATGATATGATATGATATGATATGATATGGCCATGATATGATATGATATGATATGATATGGCCATGATATGATATGATATGATATGGCCATGATATGATATGATATGATATGGCCATGATATGATATGATATGGCCATGATATGATATGATATGGTATGGCCATGATATGATATGATATGATATGATATGGCCATGATATGATATGATATGATATGGCCATGATATGATATGATATGATATGATATGATATGGCCATGATATGATATGATATGATATGGCCATGATATGATATGATATGATATGGCCATGATATGATATGATATGATATGATATGGCCATGATATGATATGATATGATATGATATGGCCATGATATGATATGATATGATATGATATATGATATCATATAATATCATATATGATGATATCATGGCCATATATGATATGGCCATGATATGATATGATATGATATGGCCATGATATGATATGATATGATATGATATGGCCATGATATGATATGATATGATATGATATGGCCATGATATGATATGATATGATATGGCCATGATATGATATGATATGATATGGCCATGATATGATATGATATGATATGGCCATGATATGATATGATATGATATGATATGGCCATGATATGATATGATATGGCCATGATATGATATGATATGATATGATATGGCCATGATATGATATGATATGATATGATATGATATGATATGATATGATATGGCCATATATGATATGATATGATATGATATGGCCATGATATGATATGATATGATATGATATGGCCATGATATGATATGATATGATATGATATGGCCATGATATGATATGATATGATATGGCCATGATATGATATGATATGATATGGCCATGATATGATATGATATGATATGGCCATGATATGATATGATATGATATGATATGGCCATGATATGATATGATATGATATGATATGGTCATGATATGATATGATATGATATGATATGGCCATGATAAAATATGATATGATATGATATGATATGGCCATGATATGATATGATATGAGATGATATGATATGATATGGCCATGATATGATATGATATGATATGATATGATATGGCCATGATATGATATGATATGATATGGCCATGATATGATATGATATGATATGATATGGCCATGATATGATATGATATGATATGGCCATGATATTGTCGCGAAGAGAGTGTACCGCGGCCCTCTTTGCTGTCTTTCGGGGAATTTTGTGGGGTCCTTGACGCGGGGCAAACCTTTGTACCTCGACGGCGCCGCGGACAGTGCTGCCGCGCGGCCGCCGCCCCCGCCGCACCTGACGTCACACCTGCACATGTCGCGTCGTCTTCTCACGCTCGGCTGTCAAAGGCCAATTAGTTATGGTCAGAGCGCTTTTGTGCACGGAGTGTTGACGCGACCATTTCTTGACCCCTTGAACTCTGCCGCTTATTGGATGATGTCGGCTTGCCTGATTGGTCGGAGTAACGAAGTAGCCCATTGGTGGAGAAAAGTGTCTCTTGGATGCTGGGGAAACTTATTTAAGGAAGTTTGGGGTAGTTTTAGGGGGAGCAAGTAGACAGCAGCAGACGGCGCATCTTCACCAGGGGAGACCAGGCCGGTCAGGCAGGCCGACGACGACGGGTATGACATCGTTCTGTTTGTAAATATTTTTATACAGTGTTAACTTAAAGTAAATCTCAAGTGAATAAACTTAGTTATTAAAATGCTACTCTCGTCGTCGTACCTGCGGATTTGGACTTTCACCTGCCAGAGCTCATCCCCATTCTTCTTCCGTCTCCCTGGTGAGTTGATGCGTCAGATATCTCGCGGCTGCGTCACTTCGCTACAAAGTGGTGGAGTGTGCTGGGTACCGAAGGCCACGCACTAATATCATGGGCCGTGGCAACAAACCCCAAGAACCTAGCTCTAACAGCTCGAATATAACCGAACCCCCTACTGTTCTCGCTACCATGTCGACCCCTCAAGCTAAACCTTTCGTCGGACCGCCAGTCTTTAGAGGCACACCGGAAGAGTCAATAACCGAGTGGCTGCTTTGCTACGAACACGTAGCCTCCCTCAACAACTGGGATGAAGGGACGAAAGCAAAATTTTTATATTTGGCATTAGATGGCAATGCGAAAAAGTGGCACACCACACAAATTCTAACGGGTGCCCCTAATACATGGGAAGAGTGGGCGACGCTCTTAAAAACATCCTTCACAAGTCGTCACTCAGTTGAGATCGCATATTTGCGACTCCAAAACCGCACGCAGCTGCCATCAGAGTCCCCTGAACAATACTACTACGATGTTGTGCAGCTGTGCGCCAAAATTAATCCCTCTATGACAGAAGAGGAACGGCTACGGCACCTCATGCGCGGCCTGCGTCCAGACGTGCAGGAGAAGATTATCATGGCTAATCCGGACAATTGCTCAAGTTTCTTGCAAATTCTGCAGCGGATTAATCAGGCTGTTTTGATGACGCGTACATACCAACCAGAAGCGATCGGCACCCACCTCCCTGCCGGACAGCAGTCGTGGTACCCACTCGCCGCGGCACCCTTCGCGGGAGTGACCCCCGCCGTGGTAACAACGCAGTCGCCTCCGGCATGTCTCGCTACCTGCGCTGCGGCAGAACATCTTCGCCCGCGAGAGGCCACCGACCGCGATAGGGACTTAAAGGCGATCGCGGACTCAATAGCCACATTATCGGACCGCCTGAAGGCTATTGAAGAAGACGTACGCCGTCCTCCGGTGCCTTGGCCGGCAAGAAATTCCCGTGCCGACGACGGGCGTCCACGATGCCAGCTATGCCGTCGCATCGGTCACGTCGCGCACCAATGCTGGACGCGGTTTCGAGATGACAGAAACCAACAGAGAGGGCCCAATAATAATCAGGGTGGGCAACCCAACCCTTCGGGAAACGAGAACGGCCGGGCCTAGGGAGCCAGTCCGGCCGTCCCGTATGCACTATGTCAGATAGTCAGCTTTTAACAGTACCGATACGAGCAAATGGTACCGACACAAAACTCGTAATTGATACTGGCTCCTCGGTAAATGTCATCTCGTCGCATTTCGCTGAAAAAATATGTGCTTCATCAAAATCAAGAAAAGATGTCTTCATCAGGGGAATCGGCGGAAGCTTGCTCTCCCCCCAAGGCGAAACTGAAATAACTCTTGATTTCGACTCCACAACTGTTCGCGAGAAGTTTTTGATTGTGAAGGACTGTCCCTACGAGCTATTAGGTGGTCTCCCGTTTTGTCGAGCAGTGCGTCTTCTAATAGATTTCTCCAAGAGTGAGCTCCAACTCAACGGTGAAACTTTTCGGTTGCATGTAAATTCGAGCACCCTGGCACACAATGATGCACTCAGTGCGCGGTGCCACGAGCATATTCGCATTGAACCTCGCACTGAAATCGCTGTCCAAGTAAATGTCGCAAGGGACGGAGTCCATCTCATCGAACCGAACAGCACGCTCAAAAGCGGACTTCACGTTGCTCGTACCGTGACCAAGGTCGTGCATGGGACAGGTGTGATTCGGATCGCTAATCCCACCATGTCGCCAGTAAATTTGCTCAGCGGAACAAAGCTTGGATGGGCTACTTCTATCCAAAATGCACAAATGGCAGTCATCGCCCCCGAAGACACGCAAGACTCTCGGGATTTTGACGTGGAGACTGGAGACCACTTACGTCCAGGTGAAAGGGCTGAGTTGCTTTCGCTCATTGACAACTTCCGCCACCTATTCACTGGCGATAACAACCCCATTCAGCAGACGTCTATGGCAGAACACGTTATCGACACAGGCGATTCTCGACCAATTCATCAGCATCCCTACCGTCACTCCCCTTTTGAAAGGAACCTGATTGAGAAGCAAGTAGAGGAAATGCTGCGCGATGGGATAATAAGGGAATCTCGCAGTCCCTGGTCATCACCTGTCGTTCTCGTAAAAAAGCCGAACGGGTCATGGCGTTTTTGTGTCGACTTTCGAAGGGTGAATGAAGTTACGAAGAAAGATGTACATCCACTGCCGCGAATCGATGACATTCTCGACGTGCTACAGGGCTCAAAATACTTCACAACACTTGATCTTACATCGGGCTATTGGCAAGTGAAAATCAAGGAGGAAGATAAGCCGAAGACCGCGTTTGCCTGTGGGCCCGGCTTGTATGAGTTCAATGTTGTTCCCTTTGGTCTGTGTAACGCCCCGGCCACGTTTCAGAGAATGATTAACAAAGTACTCAGTGGTCTGCTTTGGAAGGTATGCTTGGCTTACTTGGACGACATTGTAATTTTCTCTAAGGACATGACCGCTCATTTGCAAGATTTGAAAAGCGTATTCTCGGCCTTGGACGCGGCGAACTTGCGGCTGAAGCCGGAAAAGTGCAGCTTTGCGCGACAGGAGATTAAGTACCTTGGTCACATTCTCACTGGCGAGAACATCCGACCGGACCCAGACAAAGTGGCCGCGATTGAAAAGTTTTCCCCACCAAAAAACAAGAAAGGTGTACAGAGCTTTCTCGGAATCTGCAATTACTATCGGCGATTTATCAAGGATTTTTCTAGTATTTCTCGGCCGCTCACTAACCTCACTAGAAAGGATGTCCCTTTCGTCTGGGATGCAGCTTGCGAAGCGGCTATGCAATCCCTCAAAGAGAAGCTGATCACGGCGCCCATTTTGCGTCAGTTTGAGCCCGGGAAGCCGATAGAGGTGCACACTGATGCCTGTGATTATGGAATTGGTGCTGTACTAGTTCAGAAAATCGGATCCGAAGAGAAAGTAATTGCCTATGCTAGCCGACACCTTAATAAGGCTGAGATGAACTACAGCACAACTGAGAAAGAATGTCTCGCTGTCGTGTACGCGTGCGGACAGTTTCGTCCGTACATTTTTGGGTCTAAGTTCACAGTCGTGACCGACCAAGCTAGCCTGGCCTGGCTAATGAAAGTGAGAAATCCGAATGGTCGCCTTATGCGATGGTCTCTGTTGCTTCAGGAGTTCGACATAACGTTGCGACATCGCCCTGGCCTGAAGAATGGAAATGCGGACACGCTTTCCCGCATTCCTCATGATCCCGCACCAGCAAGCGAAGAAAACCCATTACCGTTGCTCGCGCTGGATCATGTGGACATCGGGGAAAGGCAGAGAGAGGATTCCTGGATGCAAGAAATCATACAGCACCTAGAGCAGCCGAGTGCGCCCGCTGTCAGAAAAACGAAAAGAACGGCACGGAGCTTTCGGCTGGTCGACGGTGTATTGTACAGAAGAGCGAAAGGCTTTCAGGAAGATCGCGCAGCACTCGTTGTCCCCAAGTGTTTGAGATCGGAGGTTCTGAGACACTGCCATGACGACATCACGGCAGGCCACCTCGGTGTCAAGCGCACATGGGAGAAAATTCGCAGCCGCTATTTCTGGCCAAAGCTGTTTTGCCACGTCACCAAGTATGTCCTCTCCTGCCCTGACTGCCAGACGCGAAAGCTACCACCCGGAAAGCCGACCGGTTTTCTCCAGCCGATCCCACCTGCAGGTCGCCCTTTCCAACAAGTGGGCATGGATTTTCTTGGCCCTTTCACTAAAAGCAAAGCAGGAAACCGCTACATCCTCGTGGTTACTGACTACCACACGAAATGGGTCGAGGCTGTCGCGTGTACAGCGGCCACTGCTGCAGAAGCTGCTAAAGCCTTCGTCGAGCAAATTGTCTTACGCCATGGGGCACCAGAAAAAGTGATAACAGATCGGGGGCAGCATTTTGTCGCCAACCTGACTGAAGAAATTTTCCGACTTATAGGTAGCGAGCATGCCACTACTACAGCGTACCATCCTCAAGCGAACGGCTTGTGCGAGCGCTTCAACCGCACGTTGGCCGATATGCTCAGCATGTACGTTTCTTCGCACCATCGCGACTGGGACGAATTTCTTCCGTACGCGCTTTTTGCATACAATTCTTCTACCCACGAGACCACCGGGTTCACCCCATTCTTTCTTCTTCGGATATGGCCATGATATGATATGATATGATATGGCCATGATATGATATGATATGATATGATATGGCCATGATATGATATGATATGATATGGCCATGATATGATATGATATGATATGGCCATGATATGATATGATATGATATGGCCATGATATGATATGATATGATATGATATGGCCATGATATGATATGATATGATATGATATGGCCATGATATGATATGATATGATATGGCCATGATATGATATGATATGGCCATGATATGATATGATATGGCCATGATATGATATGATATGATATGGCCATGATATGATATGATATGATATGATATGATATCGCCATGATATGATATGATATGATATGATATGGCCATGATATGATATGATATGATAAGGCCATGATATGATATGATATGATATGATATGGCCATGATATGATATGATATGATATGATATGGCCATGATATGATATGATATGATATGGCCATGATATGATATGATATGATATGATATGGCCATGATATGATATGATATGATATGATATGGCCATGATATGATATGATATGATATGGCCATGATATGATATGATATGATATGGCCATGATATGATATGATATGATATGGCCATGATATGATATGATATGATATGGCCATGATATGATATGATATGATATGATATGGCCATGATATGATATGATATGATATGGCCATGATATGATATGATATGATATGATATGGCCATGATATGATATAATATGATATGATATGGCCATGATATGATATGATATGATATGATATGATATGGCCATGATATGATATGATATGATATGGCCATGATATGATATGATATGATATGATATGGCCATGATATGATATGATATGATATGATATGGCCATGATATGATATGATATGATATGATATGGCCATGATATGATATGATATGATATGATATGATATGGCCATGATATGATATGATATGATATGATATGGCCATGATATGATATGATATGATATGGCCATGATATGATATGATATGATATGGCCATGATATGATATGATATGATATGATATGGCCATGATATGATATGATATGATATGATATGGCCATGATATGATATGATATGATATGATATGGCCATGATATGATATGATATGATATGGCCATGATATGATATGATATGGCCATGATATGATATGATATGATATGATATGGCCATGATATGATATGATATGATATGATATGGCCATGATATGATATGATATGATATGATATGGCCATGATATGATATGATATGATATGGCCATGATATGATATGATATGATATGATATGGCCATGATATGATATGATATGATATGGCCATGATATGATATGATATGATATGATATGGCCATGATATGATATGATATGATATGATATGGCCATGATATGATATGATATGATATGGCCATGATATGATATGATATGATATGGCCATGATATGATATGATATGGCCATGATATGATATGATATGATATGGCCATGATATGATATGATATGATATGATATGGCCATGATATGATATGATATGATATGGCCATGATATGATATGATATGATATGATATGATATGGCCATGATATGATATGATATGATATGGCCATGATATGATATGATATGATATGGCCATGATATGATATGATATGATATGGCCATGATATGATATGATATGATATGATATGGCCATGATATGATATGATATGATATGATATATGATATCATATCATATCATATATGATGATATCATGGCCATATATGATATGGCCATGATATGATATGATATGATATGGCCATGATATGATATGATATGATATGATATGGCCATGATATGATATGATATGATATGATATGATATGGCCATATATGATATGATATGATATGATATGGCCATGATATGATATGATATGATATGATATGGCCATGATATGATATGATATGATATGATATGGCCATGATATGATATGATATGATATGGCCATGATATGATATGATATGATATGGCCATGATATGATATGATATGATATGATATGGCCATGATATGATATGATATGATATGGCCATGATATGATATGATATGATATGATATGATATGGCCATGATATGATATGATATGATATGATATGATATGGCCATGATATGATATGATATGGCCATGATATGATATGATATGATATGATATGGCCATGATATGATATGATATGATATGGCCATGATATGATATGATATGATATGATATGATATGGCCATGATATGATATGATATGATATGATATGATATGGCCATATATGATATGATATGATATGATATGGCCATGATATGATATGATATGATATGATATGGCCATGATATGATATGATATGATATGATATGGCCATGATATGATATGATATGATATGGCCATGATATGATATGATATGATATGGCCATGATATGATATGATATGATATGGCCATGATATGATATGATATGATATGATATGGCCATGATATGATATGATATGATATGATATGGTCATGATATGATATGATATGATATGATATGGCCATGATATGATATGATATGATATGATATGGCCATGATATGATATGATATGATATGATATGGCCATGATATGATATGATATGATATGATATGATATGGCCATGATATGATATGATATGATATGGCCATGATATGATATGATATGATATGATATGGCCATGATATGATATGATATGATATGGCCATGATATTGTCGCGAAGAGAGTGTACCGCGGCCCTCTTTGCTGTCTTTCGGGGAATTTTGTGGGGTCCTTGACGCGGGGCAAACCTTTGTACCTCGACGGCGCCGCGGACAGTGCTGCCGCGCGGCCGCCGCCCCCGCCGCACCTGACGTCACACCTGCACATGTCGCGTCGTCTTCTCACGCTCGGCTGTCAAAGGCCAATTAGTTATGGTCAGAGCGCTTTTGTGCACGGAGTGTTGACGCGACCATTTCTTGACCCCTTGAACTCTGCCGCTTATTGGATGATGTCGGCTTGCCTGATTGGTCGGAGTAACGAAGTAGCCCATTGGTGGAGAAAAGTGTCTCTTGGATGCTGGGGAAACTTATTTAAGGAAGTTTGGGGTAGTTTTAGGGGGAGCAAGTAGACAGCAGCAGACGGCGCATCTTCACCAGGGGAGACCAGGCCGGTCAGGCAGGCCGACGACGACGGGTATGACATCGTTCTGTTTGTAAATATTTTTATACAGTGTTAACTTAAAGTAAATCTCAAGTGAATAAACTTAGTTATTAAAATGCTACTCTCGTCGTCGTACCTGCGGATTTGGACTTTCACCTGCCAGAGCTCATCCCCATTCTTCTTCCGTCTCCCTGGTGAGTTGATGCGTCAGATAACTCGCGGCTGCGTCACTTCGCTACAAAGTGGTGGAGTGTGCTGGGTACCGAAGGCCACGCACTAATATCATGGGCCGTGGCAACAAACCCCAAGAACCTAGCTCTAACAGCTCGAATATAACCGAACCCCCTACTGTTCTCGCTACCATGTCGACCCCTCAAGCTAAACCTTTCGTCGGACCGCCAGTCTTTAGAGGCACACCGGAAGAGTCAATAACCGAGTGGCTGCTTTGCTACGAACACGTAGCCTCCCTCAACAACTGGGATGAAGGGACGAAAGCAAAATTTTTATATTTGGCATTAGATGGCAATGCGAAAAAGTGGCACACCACACAAATTCTAACGGGTGCCCCTAATACATGGGAAGAGTGGGCGACGCTCTTAAAAACATCCTTCACAAGTCGTCACTCAGTTGAGATCGCATATTTGCGACTCCAAAACCGCACGCAGCTGCCATCAGAGTCCCCTGAACAATACTACTACGATGTTGTGCAGCTGTGCGCCAAAATTAATCCCTCTATGACAGAAGAGGAACGGCTACGGCACCTCATGCGCGGCCTGCGTCCAGACGTGCAGGAGAAGATTATCATGGCTAATCCGGACAATTGCTCAAGTTTCTTGCAAATTCTGCAGCGGATTAATCAGGCTGTTTTGATGACGCGTACATACCAACCAGAAGCGATCGGCACCCACCTCCCTGCCGGACAGCAGTCGTGGTACCCACTCGCCGCGGCACCCTTCGCGGGAGTGACCCCCGCCGTGGTAACAACGCAGTCGCCTCCGGCATGTCTCGCTACCTGCGCTGCGGCAGAACATCTTCGCCCGCGAGAGGCCACCGACCGCGATAGGGACTTAAAGGCGATCGCGGACTCAATAGCCACATTATCGGACCGCCTGAAGGCTATTGAAGAAGACGTACGCCGTCCTCCGGTGCCTTGGCCGGCAAGAAATTCCCGTGCCGACGACGGGCGTCCACGATGCCAGCTATGCCGTCGCATCGGTCACGTCGCGCACCAATGCTGGACGCGGTTTCGAGATGACAGAAACCAACAGAGAGGGCCCAATAATAATCAGGGTGGGCAACCCAACCCTTCGGGAAACGAGAACGGCCGGGCCTAGGGAGCCAGTCCGGCCGTCCCATATGCACTATGTCAGATAGTCAGCTTTTAACAGTACCGATACGAGCAAATGGTACCGACACAAAACTCGTAATTGATACTGGCTCCTCGGTAAATGTCATCTCGTCGCATTTCGCTGAAAAAATATGTGCTTCATCAAAATCAAGAAAAGATGTCTTCATCAGGGGAATCGGCGGAAGCTTGCTCTCCCCCCAAGGCGAAACTGAAATAACTCTTGATTTCGACTCCACAACTGTTCGCGAGAAGTTTTTGATTGTGAAGGACTGTCCCTACGAGCTATTAGGTGGTCTCCCGTTTTGTCGAGCAGTGCGTCTTCTAATAGATTTCTCCAAGAGTGAGCTCCAACTCAACGGTGAAACTTTTCGGTTGCATGTAAATTCGAGCACCCTGGCACACAATGATGCACTCAGTGCGCGGTGCCACGAGCATATTCGCATTGAACCTCGCACTGAAATCGCTGTCCAAGTAAATGTCGCAAGGGACGGAGTCCATCTCATCGAACCGAACAGCACGCTCAAAAGCGGACTTCACGTTGCTCGTACCGTGACCAAGGTCGTGCATGGGACAGGTGTGATTCGGATCGCTAATCCCACCATGTCGCCAGTAAATTTGCTCAGCGGAACAAAGCTTGGATGGGCTACTTCTATCCAAAATGCACAAATGGCAGTCATCGCCCCCGAAGACACGCAAGACTCTCGGGATTTTGACGTGGAGACTGGAGACCACTTACGTCCAGGTGAAAGGGCTGAGTTGCTTTCGCTCATTGACAACTTCCGCCACCTATTCACTGGCGATAACAACCCCATTCAGCAGACGTCTATGGCAGAACACGTTATCGACACAGGCGATTCTCGACCAATTCATCAGCATCCCTACCGTCACTCCCCTTTTGAAAGGAACCTGATTGAGAAGCAAGTAGAGGAAATGCTGCGCGATGGGATAATAAGGGAATCTCGCAGTCCCTGGTCATCACCTGTCGTTCTCGTAAAAAAGCCGAACGGGTCATGGCGTTTTTGTGTCGACTTTCGAAGGGTGAATGAAGTTACGAAGAAAGATGTACATCCACTGCCGCGAATCGATGACATTCTCGACGTGCTACAGGGCTCAAAATACTTCACAACACTTGATCTTACATCGGGCTATTGGCAAGTGAAAATCAAGGAGGAAGATAAGCCGAAGACCGCGTTTGCCTGTGGGCCCGGCTTGTATGAGTTCAATGTTGTTCCCTTTGGTCTGTGTAACGCCCCGGCCACGTTTCAGAGAATGATTAACAAAGTACTCAGTGGTCTGCTTTGGAAGGTATGCTTGGCTTACTTGGACGACATTGTAATTTTCTCTAAGGACATGACCGCTCATTTGCAAGATTTGAAAAGCGTATTCTCGGCCTTGGACGCGGCGAACTTGCGGCTGAAGCCGGAAAAGTGCAGCTTTGCGCGACAGGAGATTAAGTACCTTGGTCACATTCTCACTGGCGAGAACATCCGACCGGACCCAGACAAAGTGGCCGCGATTGAAAAGTTTTCCCCACCAAAAAACAAGAAAGGTGTACAGAGCTTTCTCGGAATCTGCAATTACTATCGGCGATTTATCAAGGATTTTTCTCGTATTTCTCGGCCGCTCACTAACCTCACTAGAAAGGATGTCCCTTTCGTCTGGGATGCAGCTTGCGAAGCGGCTATGCAATCCCTCAAAGAGAAGCTGATCACGGCGCCCATTTTGCGTCAGTTTGAGCCCGGGAAGCCGATAGAGGTGCACACTGATGCCTGTGATTATGGAATTGGTGCTGTACTAGTTCAGAAAATCGGATCCGAAGAGAAAGTAATTGCCTATGCTAGCCGACACCTTAATAAGGCTGAGATGAACTACAGCACAACTGAGAAAGAATGTCTCGCTGTCGTGTACGCGTGCGGACAGTTTCGTCCGTACATTTTTGGGTCTAAGTTCACAGTCGTGACCGACCAAGCTAGCCTGGCCTGGCTAATGAAAGTGAGAAATCCGAATGGTCGCCTTATGCGATGGTCTCTGTTGCTTCAGGAGTTCGACATAACGTTGCGACATCGCCCTGGCCTGAAGAATGGAAATGCGGACACGCTTTCCCGCATTCCTCATGATCCCGCACCAGCAAGCGAAGAAAACCCATTACCGTTGCTCGCGCTGGATCATGTGGACATCGGGGAAAGGCAGAGAGAGGATTCCTGGATGCAAGAAATCATACAGCACCTAGAGCAGCCGAGTGCGCCCGTTGTCAGAAAAACGAAAAGAACGGCACGGAGCTTTCGGCTGGTCGACGGTGTATTGTACAGAAGAGCGAAAGGCTTTCAGGAAGATCGCGCAGCACTCGTTGTCCCCAAGTGTTTGAGATCGGAGGTTCTGAGACACTGCCATGACGACATCACGGCAGGCCACCTCGGTGTCAAGCGCACATGGGAGAAAATTCGCAGCCGCTATTTCTGGCCAAAGCTGTTTTGCCACGTCACCAAGTATGTCCTCTCCTGCCCTGACTGCCAGACGCGAAAGCTACCACCCGGAAAGCCGACCGGTTTTCTCCAGCCGATCCCACCTGCAGGTCGCCCTTTCCAACAAGTGGGCATGGATTTTCTTGGCCCTTTCACTAAAAGCAAAGCAGGAAACCGCTACATCCTCGTGGTTACTGACTACCACACGAAATGGGTCGAGGCTGTCGCGTGTACAGCGGCCACTGCTGCAGAAGCTGCTAAAGCCTTCGTCGAGCAAATTGTCTTACGCCATGGGGCACCAGAAAAAGTGATAACAGATCGGGGGCAGCATTTTGTCGCCAACCTGACTGAAGAAATTTTCCGACTTATAGGTAGCGAGCATGCCACTACTACAGCGTACCATCCTCAAGCGAACGGCTTGTGCGAGCGCTTCAACCGCACGTTGGCCGATATGCTCAGCATGTACGTTTCTTCGCACCATCGCGACTGGGACGAATTTCTTCCGTACGCGCTTTTTGCATACAATTCTTCTACCCACGAGACCACCGGGTTCACCCCATTCTTTCTTCTTCACGGACATGAGCCCGCACTTCCTATAGATGTAGCACTAGGCGCGGAACGCGGTTTCGACTGCACCCTGGACGCCAGGAAAGTGGCCCTCCGGCTGCAGCGTGCTCGCGAGCTAGTGACCGAACGGGAGAAGCGTCAGCAAGTAAAGAACAAACGTAGTTACGACGCTAAACGACGTAGTGCAGTCTACCATGCGGGGGACTTGGTGTATTTGTGGACTCCCTTCAGAGCTCGGGGAAAGACAACAAAACTCCTTCACCGGTACCACGGGCCTTTCCGTCTTGTTAAGCGAATCGGTGAGAACAACTGGGAGGTAGTGGATAGAACTGGCAAAAAACGCGACGTTGTTAATGTGGCGCGCTTAAAACCGTGCCACGTCAGACAGTGCTCGGATAATGACGACGCGGACGACGAGTCTGTTGACGGACATCGAGAGGAGGTGTGTGATCCAAGTGGTGCTGTGCACGAGTGCGATTTGAATGGTGGTGTGCGCGAGTGCGGTTCGCGTAGTGATCGTGTGTGCGAGACAGAGACATGTGAAAGAGTGCGCGTCGTAGAAGGCTCGGACACCGGGACTGAACTTTACTCCGACTGGAAGACATTCCACAACGAGGCCGATCCGAGAACTATCACTGCTTACGACACGGACACTGATGTGTATCACAACGCCAGCGAATAACCTTCATTGTTAATTTTATTGTGTAGCGCGCGCGAATGAACTTTGTTTCTTGTCTTGTGCATCTTGTTTCCATTTTGTCAAAACATGTTTGTTTTGTTTTACGTGATGCTAAATCTTCCTTACGGATACTTCAGTTTTTTATATGAATCCCTATTGTGCGCGTTTAACTTCTTGAGCCATGTTTTATTTTGCAGTAATGATTTGTAACGAGTGGGACACTCTTTTTCGTAGGGGGGAGGTGTCGCGAAGAGAGTGTACCGCGGCCCTCTTTGCTGTCTTTCGGGGAATTTTGTGGGGTCCTTGACGCGGGGCAAACCTTTGTACCTCGACGCGGCCGCGGACAGTGCTGCCGCGCGGCCGCCGCCCCCGCCGCACCTGACGTCACACCTGCACATGTCGCGTCGTCTTCTCACGCTCGGCTGTCAAAGGCCAATTAGTTATGGTCAGAGCGCTTTTGTGCACGGAGTGTTGACGCGACCATTTCTTGACCCCTTGAACTCTGCCGCTTATTGGATGATGTCGGCTTGCCTGATTGGTCGGAGTAACGAAGTAGCCCATTGGTGGAGAAAAGTGTCTCTTGGATGCTGGGGAAACTTATTTAAGGAAGTTTGGGGTAGTTTTAGGGGGAGCAAGTAGACAGCAGCAGACGGCGCATCTTCACCAGGGGAGACCAGGCCGGTCAGGCAGGCCGACGACGACGGGTATGACATCGTTCTGTTTGTAAATATTTTTATACAGTGTTAACTTAAAGTAAATCTCAAGTGAATAAACTTAGTTATTAAAATGCTACTCTCGTCGTCGTACCTGCGGATTTGGACTTTCACCTACCAGAGCTCATCCCCATTCTTCTTCCGTCTCCCTGGTGAGTTGATGCGTCAGATATCTCGCGGCTGCGTCACTTCGCTACAATATGATATGATATGATATGATATGGCCATGATATGATATGATATGATATGATATGGCCATGATATGATATGATATGGCCATGATATGATATGATATGATATGATATGTTATGGCCATGATATGATATGATATGATATGGCCATGATATGATATGATATGATATGGCCATGATATGATATGATATGATATGATATGGCCATGATATGATATGATATGATATGGCCATGATATGATATGATATGATATGATATGGCCATGATATGATATGATATGATATGATATGGCCATGATATGATATGATATGATATGATATGGCCATGATATGATATGATATGATATGGCCATGATATGATATGATATGATATGATGTGGCCATGATATGATATGATATGATATGATATGGCCATGATATGATATGATATGATATGATATGGCCATGATATGATATGATATGGCCATGATATGATATGATATGATATGATATGATATGGCCATGATATGATATGATATGATATGATATGGCCATGATATGATATGATATGATATGATATGGCCATGATATGATATGATATGATATGGCCATGATATGATATGATATGATATGGCCATGATATGATATGATATGATATGGCCATGATATGATATGATATGATATGGCCATGATATGATATGATATGGCCATGATATGATATGATATGGCCATGATATGATATGATATGATATGGCCATGATATGATATGATATGATATGATATGGCCATGATATGATATGATATGATATGATATGGCCATGATATGATATGATATGATATGGCCATGATATGATATGATATGATATGGCCATGATATGATATGATATGATATGGCCATGATATGATATGATATGATATGGCCATGATATGATATGATATGATATGATATGGCCATATGATATGATATGATATGATATGGCCATGATATGATATGATATGATATGATATGGCCATGATATGATATGATATGATATGGCCATGATATGATATGATATGATATGGCCATGATATGATATGATATGATATGATATGATATGGCCATGATATGATATGATATGATATGATATGGCCATGATATGATATGATATGATATGATATGGCCATGATATGATATGATATGATATGATATGATATGGCCATGATATGATATGATATGATATGATATGGCCATGATATGATATGATATGATATGATATGGCCATGATATGATATGATATGATATGGCCATGATATGATATGATATGATATGATATGGCCATGATATGATATGATATGATATGATATGGCCATGATATGATATGATATGATATGATATGGCCATGATATGATATGATATGATATGGCCATGATATGATATGATATGATATGATATGATATGGCCATGATATGATATGATATGATATGATATGGCCATGATATGATATGATATGATATGGCCATGATATGATATGATATGATATGATATGGCCATGATATGATATGATATGATATGATATGGCCATGATATGATATGATATGATATGATATGGCCATGATATGATATGATATGATATGGCCATGATATGATATGATATGATATGGCCATGATATGATATGATATGATATGGCCATGATATGATATAATATATGATATGATATGGCCATGATATGATATGATATGATATGATATGGCCATGATATGATATGATATGATATGATATGGCCATGATATGATATGATATGATATGGCCATGATATGATATGATATGATATGATATGGCCATGATATGATATGATATGATATGGCCATGATATGATATGATATGATATGATATGGCCATGATATGATATGATATGATATGATATGATATGATATGATATGATATGGCCATGATATGATATGATATGATATGATATGGCCATGATATGATATATGATATGATATGATATGGCCATGATATGATATGATATGATATGATATGATATGGCCATGATATGATATGATATGATATGATATGACATGGCCATGATATGATATGATATGATATGGCCATGATATGATATGATATGATATGATATGGCCATGATATGATATGATATGATATGATATGGCCATGATATGATATGATATGGCCATGATATGATATGATATGATATGGCCATGATATGATATGATATGATATGGCCATGATATGATATGATATGATATGGCCATGATATGATATGATATGATATGATATGGCCATGATATGATATGATATGATATGATATGGCCATGATATGATATGATATGATATGATATATGGCCATGATATGATATGATATGGCCATGATATGATATGATATGATATGATATGGCCATGATATGATATGATATGATATGATATGGCCATGATATGATATGATATGATATGGCCATGATATGATATGATATGATATGATATGGCCATGATATGATATGATATGATATGATATGGCCATGATATGATATGATATGATATGGCCATGATATGATATGATATGATATGATATGGCCATGATATGATATGATATGATATGGCCATGATATGATATGATATGATATGGCCATGATATGATATGATATGATATGATATGACATGGCCATGATATGATATGATATGATATGATATGGCCATGATATGATATGATATGATATGATATGGCCATGATATGATATGATATGATATGATATATGATATCATATCATATATGATGATATCATGGCCATATATGATATGGCCATGATATGATATGATATGATATGATATGGCCATGATATGATATGATATGGCCATGAAATGATATGATATGATATGATATGATATGGCCATGATATGATATGATATGATATGATATGGCCATGATATGATATGATATGATATGGCCATGATATGATATGATATGATATGGCCATGATATGATATGATATGATATGATATGGCCATGATATGATATGATATGATATGATATGGCCATGATATGATATGATATGATATGGCCATGATATGATATGATATGATATGATATGGCCATGATATGATATGATATGATATGATATGGCCATGATATGATATGATATGATATGGCCATGATATGATATGATATGATATGATATGGCCATGATATGATATGATATGATATGATATGATATGGCCATGATATGATATGATATGATATGATATGGCCATGATATGATATGATATGATATGGCCATGATATGATATGATATGATATGATATGGCCATGATATGATATGATATGATATGATATGGCCATGATATGATATGATATGATATGATATGGCCATGATATGATATGATATGATATGGCCATGATATGATATGATATGATATGGCCATGATATGATATGATATGATATGGCCATGATATGATATGATATGATATGATATGGCCATGATATGATATGATATGATATGATATGGTCATGATATGATATGATATGATATGGCCATGATATGATATGATATGATATGATATGGCCATGATATGATATGATATGAGATGATATGATATGATATGGCCATGATATGATATGATATGATATGATATGATATGGCCATGATATGATATGATATGATATGGCCATGATATGATATGATATGATATGATATGGCCATGATATGATATGATATGATATGGCCATGATATTGTCGCGAAGAGAGTGTACCGCGGCCCTCTTTGCTGTCTTTCGGGGAATTTTGTGGGGTCCTTGACGCGGGGCAAACCTTTGTACCTCGACGGCGCCGCGGACAGTGCTGCCGCGCGGCCGCCGCCCCCGCCGCACCTGACGTCACACCTGCACATGTCGCGTCGTCTTCTCACGCTCGGCTGTCAAAGGCCAATTAGTTATGGTCAGAGCGCTTTTGTGCACGGAGTGTTGACGCGACCATTTCTTGACCCCTTGAACTCTGCCGCTTATTGGATGATGTCGGCTTGCCTGATTGGTCGGAGTAACGAAGTAGCCCATTGGTGGAGAAAAGTGTCTCTTGGATGCTGGGGAAACTTATTTAAGGAAGTTTGGGGTAGTTTTAGGGGGAGCAAGTAGACAGCAGCAGACGGCGCATCTTCACCAGGGGAGACCAGGCCGGTCAGGCAGGCCGACGACGACGGGTATGACATCGTTCTGTTTGTAAATATTTTTATACAGTGTTAACTTAAAGTAAATCTCAAGTGAATAAACTTAGTTATTAAAATGCTACTCTCGTCGTCGTACCTGCGGATTTGGACTTTCACCTGCCAGAGCTCATCCCCATTCTTCTTCCGTCTCCCTGGTGAGTTGATGCGTCAGATATCTCGCGGCTGCGTCACTTCGCTACAAAGTGGTGGAGTGTGCTGGGTACCGAAGGCCACGCACTAATATCATGGGCCGTGGCAACAAACCCCAAGAACCTAGCTCTAACAGCTCGAATATAACCGAACCCCCTACTGTTCTCGCTACCATGTCGACCCCTCAAGCTAAACCTTTCGTCGGACCGCCAGTCTTTAGAGGCACACCGGAAGAGTCAATAACCGAGTGGCTGCTTTGCTACGAACACGTAGCCTCCCTCAACAACTGGGATGAAGGGACGAAAGCAAAATTTTTATATTTGGCATTAGATGGCAATGCGAAAAAGTGGCACACCACACAAATTCTAACGGGTGCCCCTAATACATGGGAAGAGTGGGCGACGCTCTTAAAAACATCCTTCACAAGTCGTCACTCAGTTGAGATCGCATATTTGCGACTCCAAAACCGCACGCAGCTGCCATCAGAGTCCCCTGAACAATACTACTACGATGTTGTGCAGCTGTGCGCCAAAATTAATCCCTCTATGACAGAAGAGGAACGGCTACGGCACCTCATGCGCGGCCTGCGTCCAGACGTGCAGGAGAAGATTATCATGGCTAATCCGGACAATTGCTCAAGTTTCTTGCAAATTCTGCAGCGGATTAATCAGGCTGTTTTGATGACGCGTACATACCAACCAGAAGCGATCGGCACCCACCTCCCTGCCGGACAGCAGTCGTGGTACCCACTCGCCGCGGCACCCTTCGCGGGAGTGACCCCCGCCGTGGTAACAACGCAGTCGCCTCCGGCATGTCTCGCTACCTGCGCTGCGGCAGAACATCTTCGCCCGCGAGAGGCCACCGACCGCGATAGGGACTTAAAGGCGATCGCGGACTCAATAGCCACATTATCGGACCGCCTGAAGGCTATTGAAGAAGACGTACGCCGTCCTCCGGTGCCTTGGCCGGCAAGAAATTCCCGTGCCGACGACGGGCGTCCACGATGCCAGCTATGCCGTCGCATCGGTCACGTCGCGCACCAATGCTGGACGCGGTTTCGAGATGACAGAAACCAACAGAGAGGGCCCAATAATAATCAGGGTGGGCAACCCAACCCTTCGGGAAACGAGAACGGCCGGGCCTAGGGAGCCAGTCCGGCCGTCCCGTATGCACTATGTCAGATAGTCAGCTTTTAACAGTACCGATACGAGCAAATGGTACCGACACAAAACTCGTAATTGATACTGGCTCCTCGGTAAATGTCATCTCGTCGCATTTCGCTGAAAAAATATGTGCTTCATCAAAATCAAGAAAAGATGTCTTCATCAGGGGAATCGGCGGAAGCTTGCTCTCCCCCCAAGGCGAAACTGAAATAACTCTTGATTTCGACTCCACAACTGTTCGCGAGAAGTTTTTGATTGTGAAGGACTGTCCCTACGAGCTATTAGGTGGTCTCCCGTTTTGTCGAGCAGTGCGTCTTCTAATAGATTTCTCCAAGAGTGAGCTCCAACTCAACGGTGAAACTTTTCGGTTGCATGTAAATTCGAGCACCCTGGCACACAATGATGCACTCAGTGCGCGGTGCCACGAGCATATTCGCATTGAACCTCGCACTGAAATCGCTGTCCAAGTAAATGTCGCAAGGGACGGAGTCCATCTCATCGAACCGAACAGCACGCTCAAAAGCGGACTTCACGTTGCTCGTACCGTGACCAAGGTCGTGCATGGGACAGGTGTGATTCGGATCGCTAATCCCACCATGTCGCCAGTAAATTTGCTCAGCGGAACAAAGCTTGGATGGGCTACTTCTATCCAAAATGCACAAATGGCAGTCATCGCCCCCGAAGACACGCAAGACTCTCGGGATTTTGACGTGGAGACTGGAGACCACTTACGTCCAGGTGAAAGGGCTGAGTTGCTTTCGCTCATTGACAACTTCCGCCACCTATTCACTGGCGATAACAACCCCATTCAGCAGACGTCTATGGCAGAACACGTTATCGACACAGGCGATTCTCGACCAATTCATCAGCATCCCTACCGTCACTCCCCTTTTGAAAGGAACCTGATTGAGAAGCAAGTAGAGGAAATGCTGCGCGATGGGATAATAAGGGAATCTCGCAGTCCCTGGTCATCACCTGTCGTTCTCGTAAAAAAGCCGAACGGGTCATGGCGTTTTTGTGTCGACTTTCGAAGGGTGAATGAAGTTACGAAGAAAGATGTACATCCACTGCCGCGAATCGATGACATTCTCGACGTGCTACAGGGCTCAAAATACTTCACAACACTTGATCTTACATCGGGCTATTGGCAAGTGAAAATCAAGGAGGAAGATAAGCCGAAGACCGCGTTTGCCTGTGGGCCCGGCTTGTATGAGTTCAATGTTGTTCCCTTTGGTCTGTGTAACGCCCCGGCCACGTTTCAGAGAATGATTAACAAAGTACTCAGTGGTCTGCTTTGGAAGGTATGCTTGGCTTACTTGGACGACATTGTAATTTTCTCTAAGGACATGACCGCTCATTTGCAAGATTTGAAAAGCGTATTCTCGGCCTTGGACGCGGCGAACTTGCGGCTGAAGCCGGAAAAGTGCAGCTTTGCGCGACAGGAGATTAAGTACCTTGGTCACATTCTCACTGGCGAGAACATCCGACCGGACCCAGACAAAGTGGCCGCGATTGAAAAGTTTTCCCCACCAAAAAACAAGAAAGGTGTACAGAGCTTTCTCGGAATCTGCAATTACTATCGGCGATTTATCAAGGATTTTTCTCGTATTTCTCGGCCGCTCACTAACCTCACTAGAAAGGATGTCCCTTTCGTCTGGGATGCAGCTTGCGAAGCGGCTATGCAATCCCTCAAAGAGAAGCTGATCACGGCGCCCATTTTGCGTCAGTTTGAGCCCGGGAAGCCGATAGAGGTGCACACTGATGCCTGTGATTATGGAATTGGTGCTGTACTAGTTCAGAAAATCGGATCCGAAGAGAAAGTAATTGCCTATGCTAGCCGACACCTTAATAAGGCTGAGATGAACTACAGCACAACTGAGAAAGAATGTCTCGCTGTCGTGTACGCGTGCGGACAGTTTCGTCCGTACATTTTTGGGTCTAAGTTCACAGTCGTGACCGACCAAGCTAGCCTGGCCTGGCTAATGAAAGTGAGAAATCCGAATGGTCGCCTTATGCGATGGTCTCTGTTGCTTCAGGAGTTCGACATAACGTTGCGACATCGCCCTGGCCTGAAGAATGGAAATGCGGACACGCTTTCCCGCATTCCTCATGATCCCGCACCAGCAAGCGAAGAAAACCCATTACCGTTGCTCGCGCTGGATCATGTGGACATCGGGGAAAGGCAGAGAGAGGATTCCTGGATGCAAGAAATCATACAGCACCTAGAGCAGCCGAGTGCGCCCGCTGTCAGAAAAACGAAAAGAACGGCACGGAGCTTTCGGCTGGTCGACGGTGTATTGTACAGAAGAGCGAAAGGCTTTCAGGAAGATCGCGCAGCACTCGTTGTCCCCAAGTGTTTGAGATCGGAGGTTCTGAGACACTGCCATGACGACATCACGGCAGGCCACCTCGGTGTCAAGCGCACATGGGAGAAAATTCGCAGCCGCTATTTCTGGCCAAAGCTGTTTTGCCACGTCACCAAGTATGTCCTCTCCTGCCCTGACTGCCAGACGCGAAAGCTACCACCCGGAAAGCCGACCGGTTTTCTCCAGCCGATCCCACCTGCAGGTCGCCCTTTCCAACAAGTGGGCATGGATTTTCTTGGCCCTTTCACTAAAAGCAAAGCAGGAAACCGCTACATCCTCGTGGTTACTGACTACCACACGAAATGGGTCGAGGCTGTCGCGTGTACAGCGGCCACTGCTGCAGAAGCTGCTAAAGCCTTCGTCGAGCAAATTGTCTTACGCCATGGGGCACCAGAAAAAGTGATAACAGATCGGGGGCAGCATTTTGTCGCCAACCTGACTGAAGAAATTTTCCGACTTATAGGTAGCGAGCATGCCACTACTACAGCGTACCATCCTCAAGCGAACGGCTTGTGCGAGCGCTTCAACCGCACGTTGGCCGATATGCTCAGCATGTACGTTTCTTCGCACCATCGCGACTGGGACGAATTTCTTCCGTACGCGCTTTTTGCATACAATTCTTCTACCCACGAGACCACCGGGTTCACCCCATTCTTTCTTCTTCGGATATGGCCATGATATATGATATGATATGGCCATGATATGATATGATATGATATGATATGGCCATGATATGATATGATATGATATGGCCATGATATGATATGATATGATATGGCCATGATATGATATGATATGATATGATATGGCCATGATATGATATGATATGATATGGCCATGATATGATATGATATGATATGATATGGCCATGATATGATATGATATGATATGATATGGCCATGATATGATATGATATGATATGATATGGCCATGATATGATATGATATGATATGGCCATGATATGATATGATATGATATGGCCATGATATGATATGATATGATATGATATGGCCATGATATGATATGATATGATATGATATGGCCATGATATGATATGATATGATATGATATGGCCATGATATGATATGATATGATATGATATGGCCATGATATGATATGATATGATATGATATGGCCATGATATGATATGATATGATATGGCCATGATATGATATGATATGATATGGCCATGATATGATATGATATGATATGATATGATATGGCCATGATATGATATGATATGATATGATATGGCCATGATATGATATGATATGGCCATGATATGATATGATATGGCCATGATATGATATGATATGATATGATATGGCCATGATATGATATGATATGATATGGCCATGATATGATATGATATGATATGGCCATGTTATGATATGATATGATATGATATGATATGGCCATGATATGATATGATATGATATGATATGGCCATGATATGATATGATATGATATGGCCATGATATGATATGATATGATATGATATGGCCATGATATGATATGATATGATATGATATGGCCATGATATGATATGATATGATATGATATGATATGGCCATGATATGATATGATATGATATGATATGGCCATGATATGATATGATATGATATGATATGGCCATGATATGATATGATATGATATGATATGATATGGCCATGATATGATATGATATGATATGGCCATGATATGATATGATATGATATGATATGATATGGCCATGATATGATATGATATGATATGATATGGCCATGATATGATATGATATGATATGGCCATGATATGATATGACATGATATGATATGATATGGCCATGATATGATATGATATGATATGATATGGCCATGATATGATATGATATGATATGATATATGATATCATATCATATATGATGATATCATGGCCATATATGATATGGCCATGATATGATATGATATGATATGATATGGCCATGATATGATATGATATGATATGCTATGGCCATGATATGATATGATATGATATGGTATGATATGGCCATGATATGATATGATATGATATGATATGATATGGCCATGATATGATATGATATGATATGATATGGCCATGATATGATATGATATGATATGATATGGCCATGATATGATATGATATGATATGATATGGCCATGATATGATATGATATGATATGATATGGCCATGATATGATATGATATGATATGATATGGCCATGATATGATATGATATGATATGATATGGCCATGATATGATATGATATGATATGATATGGCCATGATATGATATGATATGATATGATATGGCCATGATATGATATGATATGATATGATATGGCCATGATATGATATGATATGATATGATATGATATGGCCATGATATGGTATGATATGATATGATATGGCCATGATATGATATGATATGATATGATATGGCCATGATATGATATGATATGATATGATATGGCCATGATATGATATGATATGATATGGCCATGATATGATATGATATGATATGGCCATGATATGATATGATATGATATGATATGGCCATGATATGATATGATATGATATGATATGGCCATGATATGATATGGCCATGATATGATATGATATGATATGATATGGCCATGATATGATATGATATGATATGATATGGCCATGATATGATATGATATGATATGGCCATGATATGATATGATATGGCCATGATATGATATGATATGATATGGCCATGATATGATATGATATGATATGATATGGCCATGATATGATATGATATGATATGGCCATGATATGATATGATATGGCCATGATATGATATGATATGGCCATGATATGATATGATATGGCCATGATATGATATGATATGGCCATGATATGATATGATATGATATGATATGGCCATGATATGATATGATATGATATGATATGGCCATGATATGATATGATATGATATGGCCATGATATGATATGATATGATATGATATGATATGGCCATGATATGATATGATATGATATGATATGGCCATGATATGATATGATATGATATGGCCATGATATGATATGATATGATATGATATGGCCATGATATGATATGATATGGCCATGATATGATATGATATGATATGATATGGCCATGATATGATATGATATGATATGATATGATATGATATGATATGATATGATATGGCCATGATATGATATGATATGATATGATATGGCCATGATATGATATGATATGATATGATATATGATATCATATCATATCATATATGATGATATCATGGCCATATATGATATGGCCATGATATGATATGATATGATATGGCCATGATATGATATGATATGATATGATATGGCCATGATATGATATGATATGATATGATATGGCCATGATATGATATGATATGATATGATATGGCCATGATATGATATGATATGATATGGCCATGATATGATATGATATGATATGGCCATGATATGATATGATATGATATGGCCATGATATGATATGATATGATATGGCCATGATATGATATGATATGGCCATGATATGATATGATATGATATGGCCATGATATGATATGATATGATATGATATGGCCATGATAAGATATGATATGATATGGCCATGATATGATATGATATGATATGATATGGCCATGATATGATATGATATGATATGATATGGCCATGATATGATATGATATGATATGATATGATATGGCCATGATATGATATGATATGATATGATATGGCCATATATGATATGATATGATATGGCCATATATGATATGATATGATATGATATGGCCATGATATGATATGATATGATATGATATGGCCATGATATGATATGATATGATATGGCCATGATATGATATGATATGATATGGCCATGATATGATATGATATGATATGATATGATATGATATGATATGGTCATGATATGATATGATATGATATGATATGGCCATGATATGATATGATATGAGATGATATGATATGATATGGCCATGATATGATATGATATGATATGATATGGCCATGATATGATATGATATGATATGGCCATGATATTGTCGCGAAGAGAGTGTACCGCGGCCCTCTTTGCTGTCTTTCGGGGAATTTTGTGGGGTCCTTGACGCGGGGCAAACCTTTGTACCTCGACGGCGCCGCGGACAGTGCTGCCGCGCGGCCGCCGCCCCCGCCGCACCTGACGTCACACCTGCACATGTCGCGTCGTCTTCTCACGCTCGGCTGTCAAAGGCCAATTAGTTATGGTCAGAGCGCTTTTGTGCACGGAGTGTTGACGCGACCATTTCTTGACCCCTTGAACTCTGCCGCTTATTGGATGATGTCGGCTTGCCTGATTGGTCGGAGTAACGAAGTAGCCCATTGGTGGAGAAAAGTGTCTCTTGGATGCTGGGGAAACTTATTTAAGGAAGTTTGGGGTAGTTTTAGGGGGAGCAAGTAGACAGCAGCAGACGGCGCATCTTCACCAGGGGAGACCAGGCCGGTCAGGCAGGCCGACGACGACGGGTATGACATCGTTCTGTTTGTAAATATTTTTATACAGTGTTAACTTAAAGTAAATCTCAAGTGAATAAACTTAGTTATTAAAATGCTACTCTCGTCGTCGTACCTGCGGATTTGGACTTTCACCTGCCAGAGCTCATCCCCATTCTTCTTCCGTCTCCCTGGTGAGTTGATGCGTCAGATATCTCGCGGCTGCGTCACTTCGCTACAAAGTGGTGGAGTGTGCTGGGTACCGAAGGCCACGCACTAATATCATGGGCCGTGGCAACAAACCCCAAGAACCTAGCTCTAACAGCTCGAATATAACCGAACCCCCTACTGTTCTCGCTACCATGTCGACCCCTCAAGCTAAACCTTTCGTCGGACCGCCAGTCTTTAGAGGCACACCGGAAGAGTCAATAACCGAGTGGCTGCTTTGCTACGAACACGTAGCCTCCCTCAACAACTGGGATGAAGGGACGAAAGCAAAATTTTTATATTTGGCATTAGATGGCAATGCGAAAAAGTGGCACACCACACAAATTCTAACGGGTGCCCCTAATACATGGGAAGAGTGGGCGACGCTCTTAAAAACATCCTTCACAAGTCGTCACTCAGTTGAGATCGCATATTTGCGACTCCAAAACCGCACGCAGCTGCCATCAGAGTCCCCTGAACAATACTACTACGATGTTGTGCAGCTGTGCGCCAAAATTAATCCCTCTATGACAGAAGAGGAACGGCTACGGCACCTCATGCGCGGCCTGCGTCCAGACGTGCAGGAGAAGATTATCATGGCTAATCCGGACAATTGCTCAAGTTTCTTGCAAATTCTGCAGCGGATTAATCAGGCTGTTTTGATGACGCGTACATACCAACCAGAAGCGATCGGCACCCACCTCCCTGCCGGACAGCAGTCGTGGTACCCACTCGCCGCGGCACCCTTCGCGGGAGTGACCCCCGCCGTGGTAACAACGCAGTCGCCTCCGGCATGTCTCGCTACCTGCGCTGCGGCAGAACATCTTCGCCCGCGAGAGGCCACCGACCGCGATAGGGACTTAAAGGCGATCGCGGACTCAATAGCCACATTATCGGACCGCCTGAAGGCTATTGAAGAAGACGTACGCCGTCCTCCGGTGCCTTGGCCGGCAAGAAATTCCCGTGCCGACGACGGGCGTCCACGATGCCAGCTATGCCGTCGCATCGGTCACGTCGCGCACCAATGCTGGACGCGGTTTCGAGATGACAGAAACCAACAGAGAGGGCCCAATAATAATCAGGGTGGGCAACCCAACCCTTCGGGAAACGAGAACGGCCGGGCCTAGGGAGCCAGTCCGGCCGTCCCGTATGCACTATGTCAGATAGTCAGCTTTTAACAGTACCGATACGAGCAAATGGTACCGACACAAAACTCGTAATTGATACTGGCTCCTCGGTAAATGTCATCTCGTCGCATTTCGCTGAAAAAATATGTGCTTCATCAAAATCAAGAAAAGATGTCTTCATCAGGGGAATCGGCGGAAGCTTGCTCTCCCCCCAAGGCGAAACTGAAATAACTCTTGATTTCGACTCCACAACTGTTCGCGAGAAGTTTTTGATTGTGAAGGACTGTCCCTACGAGCTATTAGGTGGTCTCCCGTTTTGTCGAGCAGTGCGTCTTCTAATAGATTTCTCCAAGAGTGAGCTCCAACTCAACGGTGAAACTTTTCGGTTGCATGTAAATTCGAGCACCCTGGCACACAATGATGCACTCAGTGCGCGGTGCCACGAGCATATTCGCATTGAACCTCGCACTGAAATCGCTGTCCAAGTAAATGTCGCAAGGGACGGAGTCCATCTCATCGAACCGAACAGCACGCTCAAAAGCGGACTTCACGTTGCTCGTACCGTGACCAAGGTCGTGCATGGGACAGGTGTGATTCGGATCGCTAATCCCACCATGTCGCCAGTAAATTTGCTCAGCGGAACAAAGCTTGGATGGGCTACTTCTATCCAAAATGCACAAATGGCAGTCATCGCCCCCGAAGACACGCAAGACTCTCGGGATTTTGACGTGGAGACTGGAGACCACTTACGTCCAGGTGAAAGGGCTGAGTTGCTTTCGCTCATTGACAACTTCCGCCACCTATTCACTGGCGATAACAACCCCATTCAGCAGACGTCTATGGCAGAACACGTTATCGACACAGGCGATTCTCGACCAATTCATCAGCATCCCTACCGTCACTCCCCTTTTGAAAGGAACCTGATTGAGAAGCAAGTAGAGGAAATGCTGCGCGATGGGATAATAAGGGAATCTCGCAGTCCCTGGTCATCACCTGTCGTTCTCGTAAAAAAGCCGAACGGGTCATGGCGTTTTTGTGTCGACTTTCGAAGGGTGAATGAAGTTACGAAGAAAGATGTACATCCACTGCCGCGAATCGATGACATTCTCGACGTGCTACAGGGCTCAAAATACTTCACAACACTTGATCTTACATCGGGCTATTGGCAAGTGAAAATCAAGGAGGAAGATAAGCCGAAGACCGCGTTTGCCTGTGGGCCCGGCTTGTATGAGTTCAATGTTGTTCCCTTTGGTCTGTGTAACGCCCCGGCCACGTTTCAGAGAATGATTAACAAAGTACTCAGTGGTCTGCTTTGGAAGGTATGCTTGGCTTACTTGGACGACATTGTAATTTTCTCTAAGGACATGACCGCTCATTTGCAAGATTTGAAAAGCGTATTCTCGGCCTTGGACGCGGCGAACTTGCGGCTGAAGCCGGAAAAGTGCAGCTTTGCGCGACAGGAGATTAAGTACCTTGGTCACATTCTCACTGGCGAGAACATCCGACCGGACCCAGACAAAGTGGCCGCGATTGAAAAGTTTTCCCCACCAAAAAACAAGAAAGGTGTACAGAGCTTTCTCGGAATCTGCAATTACTATCGGCGATTTATCAAGGATTTTTCTCGTATTTCTCGGCCGCTCACTAACCTCACTAGAAAGGATGTCCCTTTCGTCTGGGATGCAGCTTGCGAAGCGGCTATGCAATCCCTCAAAGAGAAGCTGATCACGGCGCCCATTTTGCGTCAGTTTGAGCCCGGGAAGCCGATAGAGGTGCACACTGATGCCTGTGATTATGGAATTGGTGCTGTACTAGTTCAGAAAATCGGATCCGAAGAGAAAGTAATTGCCTATGCTAGCCGACACCTTAATAAGGCTGAGATGAACTACAGCACAACTGAGAAAGAATGTCTCGCTGTCGTGTACGCGTGCGGACAGTTTCGTCCGTACATTTTTGGGTCTAAGTTCACAGTCGTGACCGACCAAGCTAGCCTGGCCTGGCTAATGAAAGTGAGAAATCCGAATGGTCGCCTTATGCGATGGTCTCTGTTGCTTCAGGAGTTCGACATAACGTTGCGACATCGCCCTGGCCTGAAGAATGGAAATGCGGACACGCTTTCCCGCATTCCTCATGATCCCGCACCAGCAAGCGAAGAAAACCCATTACCGTTGCTCGCGCTGGATCATGTGGACATCGGGGAAAGGCAGAGAGAGGATTCCTGGATGCAAGAAATCATACAGCACCTAGAGCAGCCGAGTGCGCCCGTTGTCAGAAAAACGAAAAGAACGGCACGGAGCTTTCGGCTGGTCGACGGTGTATTGTACAGAAGAGCGAAAGGCTTTCAGGAAGATCGCGCAGCACTCGTTGTCCCCAAGTGTTTGAGATCGGAGGTTCTGAGACACTGCCATGACGACATCACGGCAGGCCACCTCGGTGTCAAGCGCACATGGGAGAAAATTCGCAGCCGCTATTTCTGGCCAAAGCTGTTTTGCCACGTCACCAAGTATGTCCTCTCCTGCCCTGACTGCCAGACGCGAAAGCTACCACCCGGAAAGCCGACCGGTTTTCTCCAGCCGATCCCACCTGCAGGTCGCCCTTTCCAACAAGTGGGCATGGATTTTCTTGGCCCTTTCACTAAAAGCAAAGCAGGAAACCGCTACATCCTCGTGGTTACTGACTACCACACGAAATGGGTCGAGGCTGTCGCGTGTACAGCGGCCACTGCTGCAGAAGCTGCTAAAGCCTTCGTCGAGCAAATTGTCTTACGCCATGGGGCACCAGAAAAAGTGATAACAGATCGGGGGCAGCATTTTGTCGCCAACCTGACTGAAGAAATTTTCCGACTTATAGGTAGCGAGCATGCCACTACTACAGCGTACCATCCTCAAGCGAACGGCTTGTGCGAGCGCTTCAACCGCACGTTGGCCGATATGCTCAGCATGTACGTTTCTTCGCACCATCGCGACTGGGACGAATTTCTTCCGTACGCGCTTTTTGCATACAATTCTTCTACCCACGAGACCACCGGGTTCACCCCATTCTTTCTTCTTCGGATATGGCCATGATATGATATGATATGATATGGCCATGATATGATATGATATGATATGATATGGCCATGATATGATATGATATGATATGGCCATGATATGATATGATATGATATGGCCATGATATGATATGATATGATATGATATGGCCATGAGATGATATGATATGATATGATATGATATGGCCATGATATGATATGATATGATATGATATGGCCATGATATGATATGATATGATATGGCCATGATATGATATGATATGATATGGCCATGATATGATATGATATGATATGGCCATGATATGATATGATATGATATGGCCATGATATGATATGATATGATATGATATGGCCATGATATGATATGATATGATATGGCCATGATATGATATGATATGATATGGCCATGATATGATATGATATGATATGATATGATATGGCCATGATATGATATGATATGATATGATATGGCCATGATATGATATGATATGATATGATATGGCCATGATATGATATGATATGATATGGCCATGATATGATATGATATGATATGGCCATGATATGATATGATATGATATGGCCATGATATGATATGATATGATATGGCCATGATATGATATGATATGATATGGCCATGATATGATATGATATGATATGGCCATGATATGATATGATATGATATGGCCATGATATGATATGATATGATATGATATGGCCATGATATGATATGATATGATATGATATGGCCATGATATGATATGATATGATATGATATGGCCATGATATGATATGATATGATATGATATGGCCATGATATGATATGATATGATATGATATGGCCATGATATGATATGATATGATATGATATGGCCATGATATGATATGATATGATATGATATGGCCATGATATGATATGATATGATATGGCCATGATATGATATGATATGATATGGCCATGATATGATATGATATGATATGATATGGCCATGATATGATATGATATGATATGATATGGCCATGATATGATATGATATGATATGATATGGCCATGATATGATTTGATATGATATGATATGGCCATGATATGATATGATATGATATGATATGGCCATGATATGATACGATATGATATGATATGATATGGCCATGATATGATATGATATGATATGGCCATGATATGATATGATATGATATGGCCATGATATGATATGATATGATATGATATGGCCATGATATGATATGGCCATGATATGATATGATATGATATGGCCATGATATGATATGATATGGCCATGATATGATATGGCCATGATATGATATGATATGATATGGCCATGATATGATATGATATGATATGGCCATGATATGATATGATATGATATGGCCATGATATGATATGATATGATATGATATGGCCATGATATGATATGATATGATATGATATGGCCATGATATGATATGATATGATATGATATGGCCATGATATGATATGATATGATATGATATGGCCATGATATGATATGATATGATATGGCCATGATATGATATGATATGATATGGCCATGATATGATATGATATGATATGATATGGCCATGATATGATATGATATGATATGATATGGCCATGATATGATATGATATGATATGATATGGCCATGATATGATATGATATGATATGATATGATATGGCCATGATATGATATGATATGATATGATATGATATGGCCATGATATGATATGATATGATATATGATATGGCCATGATTTGATATGGAAAGATATTGCAATGTTGCAATATCTTTCAAATTGCAACATATGCTATTGCGTCATTTTTATTCGCAATAGCATATCGGTTGTAGAAAAAGTGTCCACCTGCGAAAGTGGGAGACTTGTCGCATGTGATTTTATTTTTGCTGGTCTACTGTGGCGCGCTGTGTGCATCTACGCACCGAACAAAATTCATGAACGCGAAATTTTTTTTAAGTATGCTGAAGGATTTTTGAAAACAGAACGACATGTTGTGTTTCTTGGGGATTTCAACTGCGTCTGTACAGCTGAAGATAAAACGACTAGCCTCAAAGTACGCGATAGAAGCGCTGAGCTGTTGAACGCGATAGTAATTGAGAGAGAGCTTGAGGACATTGGTTATGCAATGACGCGAGATGGCCAAGCACGGTATACGCACTTTCAAGGTGATTCCCATGCGAGGCTTGATAGAATATACGTACCGGCGAAGTTTGTACCACTGTGTTCCTCTTATGAAACACAATATCTCAGTTTTAGCGATCATAGTTTGGTCTCGATTACGATTGGCGAAAAACGAAAGAGTGTCAAGTTTAATTGGTTCCTGTGGAAGTTCAATGAAAAACTGCTGCAAGATGAATTGTTTGTCACAAGAGCCAAGGAGTATCTTTCAAATGCCCTGCATACGGAAACCAACTGTTTCATATCAGTATGGGAGCAGTTTAAATGCGACATTAAAATTGCTGCCATCGATAGAGCATGCTTATTGCGTCACAAGGAAAGGCAACTAGAGAAACAGTTACACAGTGAACTGGTGTACATGTTAGGGGTAGAACATGAAGAGCCTGGAGCGTTTAAAAAAGAAATACCAGAGGTGAAAGCGAAACTCGAGTTGATCGACGAAGATAAGTACCGCGGTGCAATGATAAGGGCGCGCACTGAAAAGTTGTGGCTGGGCGAAACGCCCACTAAGCGTGTGCTAAGTGAAGAAAAGAAGCATGCTGCAAATAAGGAGATAAATGAAATTCGATATTACAACAAAATTACACGAGAAAGCGAAGAGATAAAATGTGCATTTGTTGAATTTTATACCGAACTTCTCGGAGGAAGAATTTATGACCCCGAGTACTTCAAAGCCCACTTTCTAACTCTTATGCCAAGGTTAGAGGACACTGTTAGAGAATCACTGGAATCTGAAATTAGCGTGGCCGAAATTGAAGCGGCAATCGATGACTTGGGCAATGGCAAATCACCTGGGCCAGATGGACTGGGTGCAGCCGTATACAAATTTTTTAAGGCAGAAATGGCAGTGGCTTTACACCGAGTGATCGCTGAATGCTATGAAAAAAAGCAAGCGCCTCTCTCGTTCAGGACAGCGCACGCAGTAATGATCCCCAAAACTGACGATCCTGCAAAATTACTTTCAGTTGAGTCCTACCGTCCCATTAGTTTGACCAATACAGATTATAAAATATACATGAAAGTGTTAGCTAGAAGGCTCCAAAACGTTATTAAGTCCCTCGTTGGCCCGCATCAAACCTGTGGCATTAAAGGTAGAACAATTTTTACGAACATACACATAGCAAGAAGTATTCTGGAATGTTGTGACGCAATGCATGACCGCGTAGCTATGATTCAGCTAGATTTACATAAAGCGTTCGACAAAGTTGTACATGAAGTTCTGTTTTTATTGCTGGAGCACGTAAATGTTGGATCTGTAATTACTGAAGGTGTTAGAATGGTGTATCATGATTGCACAGCCAAATTAGTGATCAACAAAGAATTAAGTATGTCAATTCCTGTGCGGTCGAGTGTGAAACAAGGATGTGCGTTGTCCCCTCTACTTTTTGCGATATACTTGGAGCCGTTTTGTTTACGTTTGTTTGCAACACCATGTATTCGAGGCTTCACTTTTTTCAGCAGTGAAGTTAAGGTCTTAGCGTACGCGCACGACATAGCCGTGTTTTGCACTGATGCTAGAAGCGTGCAGGAAGTTGTCAGTGTTGCTAAGGCGTTCTGCACAGCAACTGGTAGCGTGATCAGTTGGCCGAAATGCCTTGGATTTTGGCATGGCAACTGGCAGAGCACACCCGAGGTGTACTGTAATAGGAATTGGACCGTCTCCCCCGGAAAGTACCTCGGTGTCCCGCTAAATAACTACCTCAATGCTGATGAATATTGGTCTGAGGAAAATAAACGCGTCAAAAATGCTACCGATAAATGGGGTGGCCATAACTTTTCAATGTTCGCAAGAGCTTCCGTTTGTAATATGTTTTTAATTGCAAAAGTGTTCTACGTGTTGCAAGTGATGGCCATGGCAAGAACTTCGGTTCAAAAAATCCACCGAGTGTTTGCGACCTTTATTTGGGGATCGCAATGGGAGCGCACAAGCCGGTGCAATTTGTTTCACAAGGTGAAAAATGGTGGGCTAGGGCTCTCACACCTGTTTTTCAAGCAGCTGGTAAGCAGATTCTTCTTTGTGCGGGACCAAACTGGTGTGTTTTTGAGAACTGTGATCCAAGCACGATTGCATGATTATCTATCTGACTTTGTCGTGTCAACTGTTTCTTTCGGAGCTGGACCGCTCAGTGCTTATTTGCGTGAAGTGGTTGCTTCTGTACGCCTGCTCAAGGCAAGGTTCTCATATGAATACTTGTGTGATGTCACGAAAAAGCGTTTGTATTCTGATATTCTCGATGTATTTTTACCATTACCGGTTTACCGAGCTGCCTACAGGCTAGGTCCTGAGCGCGATGTGCTAAAGCGCGTTAAAAAAATGCCAGTGAGACCCTCTGCTAAAACGTTCTTTTTTCAATTACATACCGACACTCTCCCTGTAAAGCCATGGTTACAAAGCAAAGGTCTTTTTGTACCTTGGTCGGTAAACTGCTTAATCTGTAATAAGCCAGAATCAATTGAGCATATTTTTATTGACTGCCATGACGCCCTATTTCTGTGGGACGTCCTACAAAGAACACTTAAAAAAGAATTGCCGATAAGCCCTTTTGGAATCCGGTTTCTTCCACGTGCAGAAACAGGGGAAGCGCCGAGTGATATGCTAATGCTGCTTTGCATGCACAGCGTATGGAAGACGAGCATGGACATCAGGCATTGTCATATACAGGCTCACTCAGCAAGACACTATTTTGTTGAGAGCATTATAACCCTTTGCGACACGGCGTGTACAATTGTACACGCGATTTTCACGAGCTTTTTTGCGAGCTTCTATCGTCGTCATCAACACTTGGGCCATTGGAGCCGCATTCGAATTTACCGCTCTACCGGACGGTGCTGCCATCTCGTGATTGCCGCGCCAAATGCATTACCAAAACAAGAAAACAAGATGGACGCCTCGACGTTCTACGGCGCGTCAAGTAGGTGCTCTTGGCTTTATCTTTTCTGCCTATTTAAAACGTTGATTAAGCTGGAACTAAAGCTGTGGACCTGATAACTAAGTGCTATAGATAAGAATAATACGGAATTATTTTTTATTGTACTACTGGTTAGGAAACGGTGGTCATGTTTACGATGGCGTGTCTATTTGTACACAACGTGTCACAAATGCACCGTTTAGGCGGCCGCCGGTTCATCCTGCTGTAACTGCGGCGAATGTCGCTTTTCTGCTTTACTGAGCCTTTTTTTCCTTTTATAGGCATCCAGACTCATGCGAGAACAAGACGCAAGACTCCGAACTCGTCAGTAGACCAGCTTTTTGACGCCATCATGAATGGAGATGTGTCAGACGCCGATCTTTCTGACGATGAAGTCGCCGATGTACAGGCAGCTCAAGCGGTAAGTGGCAAATAGCGAAATTTCTTGTTAGCAGTTGCATCATTTTGCCTTTACGTTTGCAGGTAACTGCATCGAATGAGGAGCATGACCCTAAAATGCATCCTGCAGACGACGAGGGTGATCTCAGTGACAGTGATGAGATGCCTGCGAAAAAAGTGAAGCATGTCAAGTGGCTCTCCAAACCTTTCGATCCAGTGGACACGCGCTGCACCTACCACCCGCTTGGCGGATCAACGCCAGAAGAACCGCTAAAGTATTTCATGAAGTATTTCACCGATGAAGTGTTCGAGGACTTCACGAAGTACACAAATATTTATGCCTTGCAGAACACAGGAAACGAACTTTCGTGCTCCGTGCAAGAGATGAAAGTGTTTTTTGGAATTCTCATTTACATGGGTGTCCTGAAATTCCCACGTGTCCGCATGTATTGGCAAAGCGGTACCCGAATTTCTGCAATTGCAGATGCAATGGCGGTAAACAGATTTTTTAAATTGCGAAGCGCATTGCACATAACTGACCAGAATGAGCCAAGGGATGCATCCAGTGTGGACAAGTTCTGGAAGGTGAGGCCGCTCCTCGATGTCATTAGGTCCCGGTGCCTTCAGCTTGAAGAGCTTGAACATAACTGCATTGATGAGCAGATGGTGGCATTTACAGGAAGGGTCCCAGCAAAACAGGTGGTGAAAAGTAAGCCAAACCCTGTTGGTGTGAAGATCTTTGTGCGATGCAGCACCGATGGTCTGGCGCATGATTTTGAACTCTATCAGGGCAAAGGCACAGGAGTAGACCGGGAGTTCTCCTACCTTGGTCTAGGGGGCTGTGTGGTAATGAGACTTGTGGAGTCATTCCCACAGCACCGCAACCTGAAATTGTTCTTTGACAATTACTTCACGTCCGTGCTGCTTCTGAGGGAGCTAAAAGGTATTGGAATCCTTGCCACGGGTACGATCAGGTGCAACAGGCTGCTGGGTTGTAAGCTGAAGGGCGAAAAAGAAATGCGAAAGGAGGAGCGTGGGAGCACCGATGTCAAGGTGACAGAGGAAGGAGACGTTGCCCTTGTGCGATGGAAGGACAACAATCTGGTCACGGTGGCCTCAACACAGGTTTCCACTGGTGAAGCTAGGGCTGTGAGCAGGTGGAGCTCCTCGAAAAAGGAGCGCATCGAGGTAGAATGCCCACAGGCTATACTAGAGTATAATCGCCACATGGGTGGGGTTGATAAGTTGGATTTTATCATGTCGCTCTATCACATCAGAGCAAAGACAAAAAAATGGCCTGTAAGGGTAATTTCACACCTCACCTCATTTGCGCTTGCAAACTCATGGTTGCAGTATTTAAGAGATGCTTCTGCTGAAGGCCTTGTCCGAAAGAACACGATGGACATGCTACAGTTTCAAACCGATACTGCCATGAGCCTGCTTGTTTCCGAGAAACCTTTGGAGAAGAAGCGAGGGCGACCAAGTGCGGAAAGCTTACAGAGGGTATCAAAAGCACCTCATAATAGTGGACCCCTCCTTACAAACACTGTTCGTTTGGATGGTAAAGCGCACTGGCCTCAGCACGTGGATGCACGATTCCCACAGCGTTGCCGGAAGCCTGGATGCAATTCCAAATCACGAGTTCGGTGCAGGAAGTGCGAAGTGTTCTTGTGCCTGTCCGCCACTAATGACTGTTTTTATGAATATCACACCAAGTAAGCAAGAAGGCTGATCAGCTGATGACCAAAGAGGAATTTTTTATCGCTCTACCTGCAATATTTTCATGCAATAAAGCCTTCGGTTGACTTTTGCTGACTTAGTTGTATTGAGTCACAGTGTGTACATATGAGGACGCGACCTAATTTATTAAGTACCTAAGGTACCGGCTTGGTTATGGTTTTTTACTGAAATATTGTTCATCAAGAGTGCACACAGGCAGTTTCAAAATTTTCTGATGACTATATCCTAATGCGTGTCGCAAAGGGATATACACACGCGACTTGTTCAGAGCAATATGTGAACCCCCGGAATGGCTTCCTGTACTAGACCAATGGGCTTCTGTGAAGCCCTTTTAAACACCTTGCACTGGCCGAGCTGTGGCTGGTATATTTAGAATATGTACATGTCGTGTATTTGATCTTTTTGTTTGCGTTGGTGAAAAGGCAATAAAGAAAAAAAAAATCCTCGTTAGTATAGTGGTCAGTATCCCCGCCTGTCACGCGGGAGACCGGGGTTCGATTCCCCGACGGGGAGCGAATTTTTTTTTTTCTTATTACATGTCACAATTCATCATATTTATTAAACATAACACTAAAACTGTCACTGTAGTTTATGAAGGGCATAAAAAAGTATCAATTATTACACACGTAACGCATCTCTGCCCTTTTAGATGAGCGTGATTTTTATAATTGCTTAATCCGTGTGCCTATACCGTAAACAAAAATAATTTATAATCAATTACTTCAGCCTTAGTCAAGTTTTGGAAACACGAGACACTGGCGTTAAAAGAAGCTTGCGCTCCAGTCTGAAAAAAAAAGAAAAGAAAAAAGTGGAGGTGCGGGGTATCGATCCCCGTACCTCTCGCATGCTAAGCGAGCGCTCTACCATCTGAGCTACACCCCCGACACGGTGCAGCTGGCCTTAAAAACATGCTTGACCTCCGTCTCCTTCATATTTCTATCTACGAATAACAGCCGCTGAGTTCGCACAGCGCATCCACTTAGAACGAATTGTCTGGGCAGCAAGCACCAGTTCCGAGACATTAATTTTCTAGTGTCCGATGAAATGATGGCGTTCAAGTTACTTTTTAAAGAAACCGCTGTTTTATGCATTGATGCACAGGAGAAATTGGAACACCAATGCATTTCGACAGACACTTTGACCAACAATTTTTTTTTATACCTAGCTGGATATATGTTCCCTCCATCCAATCCGAAATGTACATTTGGGATTAGACCCCCAGTTGTGTTTTAAAGGTAGCTAACACAACTGGGGGTACCCAGAAGATGGACACCTGGCACGGATATAATTCTAATTGCGACATCTGTCAGTCAGATTACGACGCTCTCTTCGTGAGCATATTGCGCAGGAGGACTTGTTCTTGCTCAATTCTGACTTGCCTTAGCTTGTGCGCAGCACTTTTTGTGTTAGATGTTTGTTAAATAAGTTCAATTATACGATCAAAATAATAATAAAGCTTGTGCGATTTATGTTTTGAATAGACCGTTCAAACCATGGCGTGATTAAAAATTATACGATCAAAATAATAATAAAGCTTGTGCGATTTATGTTTTGAATAGACCGTTCAAACCATGGCGTGATTAAAACTGCAGATCTCAAAAATTTTTCTAATGCGAATGACGAGTCCGTTCTCGACTACGTTGAGCTAGCACTGGAGGACGTCATCTGTGGTTGAAGTTGAAATCAATTCCCAGTTCTGCACTGATGATTTCATACCGAAGAAAATGGTTAATCGAAAAAAGCCTCTCGGATCAATTGGTATACATAATACACCTCGTTCGGAAACTACGAAGTTGTGGAAAACGGGAACAATTTCCAGCACAACAAAAGCTAAAACAAACAGTCACTGACAAAATTAGAGAGGGAAGACAGTTTTATTCTGAGTCTGAGCACCCTGCCGATATCGCTCGCCGGGAAGAAGCACCGAAGAACCGTGTCTAACTCGGTCTAACTGGTCTAACCATGCCCAGAGGTTTAGGACAGGTTCGGAGCATATCACGTAGCAGCTTTAAAGTGCGTCATTTTGTTCTTGCACAAGTCAAAATATTACAAATGTTGCCGCGTCATCTAACAAACATAAGTATCTGTTGTTACCTCAAAACATAGCTCGTACTTGTAGTGATCGAACTATCGTACGTCTCGTACGTGGCTTGTAACCATAGCTAGACACATTAGTCGTCACTTTTGAAGGCATGGTTCTCCAACCTCCTCGTTAGTATAGTGACCAGTATCCCCGCCTGTCACGCGGGAGACCGGGGTTCGATTCCCCGACGGGGAGCAGCTTTTTTATTACATGTCGCAATTCATCTTATTTATTAAACATAACACAAAATCTGCCACTGTAGTTTATGAAGGGCATAAAACTATCAATTATTACATACGTAACGCATCTCTGCCCTTCTAGGTGAGCGCCTTTTTCATAATTACTTAATCGGTGTGTCTATAACTTAACAAAAATAATTAACGATGAATCACTTAAGACTTCATGAAGTTTTGGAAACACGAAACAGTGGCGTTAAAATGTGCGAAACTCTTAATGTAACTTCGACGTATGCCTGCTTGCCTCCTAATGTAATGTTCGGCGAATGCCTGCTTGATTATTTCTCTTCGATTTGTGATTTCGTTTTGATAGCATATTTCCGTTATGTCTTTCGACAGGGCGTGCCTTTTTTCATCACTGAGCGCGCGTTTGGTAGGCGTCTTTCCGGACCGCAGTTTTTCGTTACGCGCCCTTATCACTGCGCCCCGGTAAGTTTCTTCGTCTATTGCCTCGAGCTTATAGTTTTAGTCTCTTTAATTTCTTTTGTGAACAATCCCGGCTCGTAGCACTCCGTACTTAGCATAAAATCTAGGGTACTCTGCAGCTCTTTAACTCGTTGTTTTTCTTTTCGCTGAAGCGCACATGATCTATCAATAGCGGCTACTTTAATATCACATTTGAACTGCTCCCATACTTGCATAAAACTTCCGGAGTTACATCGCAGCATGTTCGCTATATAATCCTTGACTTTAGTCGCGTACTCTTCATCTTCCAGTAATTTATCATTAAACTTCCACAAGTCCCAATTAAATTTCGCAGCTATTCTCTTCGTACCGATTGTGGCCAGTATCCCCGCCTGTCACGCGGGAGACCGGGCTTCGATTCCCCGACGGGGAGTATTTTTTTAAAGATTATTACATGTCGCATTTCATCTTATTTATTCAATATACCACAAAAGCTGTGGCTGTAGTAGTTTATGAAGGGCATAAAAAAGAAGTGTCAATAATTACACACGTAACGCATATCTGCCCTTCCAGATGAGCGCATAATAGACAGTTTTAGTTTAGCGTCCGCAACAATAGCGTACGCTATACGCTATAATAGAGACTAGAGAGTTTTAGAATAGGGGCCCCAAACGTTCTGGGGCCCCAAAGAAATAGCGTCGAAGCCACTGCGCATGCGCAAGACGCAAACTCCGTTTGGGTTTTGCGTTGGGAACGCTATTTCACCGATTTAGCGGGAGCCCAAATAGCGGCCCCAAAAGCTTTGCGTCGGCAAACATGGCGGCACCCATCTAAGCGACGGCTCTAACCTAGCACAAAACTGGGTTCGATTCGCGGTAACGCGAGAAGTTCGCAAGCTAGGAGAAGTGAGTGCGGTTATCGCTTTCTCTCAACTAGCGTGTGTTATGAAGATTGACTCATTAGACGCCGCTGATTTTGAATTCGATTGTGGATTTTATGGCTCGTAGGCCTAACGCGGCTAAGCTTGGCTGGTGAAGGCTAGTAAAGTTGGTTTGCTCAAAACTAAGCGCAACTAATTGTTTGCTGCTTACAGAGAATAACCTCTAAATTGTACTTAAACGCGAATACACGCAAGTAAAAATTATTATTCCTATCATAAAATGGTATATTTTATTTAATTATTGCTAATAGTTTTTTCCTTGACGCCGTAGTGGCGCTGTCAGCGCAAGACGCTATCCGCAAACGTCAAACCCTATTCTAAAACTCTTCACTCCTACGTGCCCCAACGCTAACACCCGCAAAGCTCTTTGGGGCCCCAAACTATTGGGGCCCCTATTCTAAAACTCCCTACTTTTAGCGTGTCCGGTATTCCGGCAAGTGCGGGCGGTTTGCCGGTATAGCGGGGGCGTAAACGTGAGTGGCCAGATTGGTGGCGCCAGCTGGTGGTGCAAAGCTCAACCACACAAACACAGAGCTAATTACTATATTCTGCTTAGCTGCTGGTGTAAATATTCGACAGTGGCGTAATCGTGTTCACAATTACGCCGCTGCCAAAAATTTGCACCACTAGCGAAGCAGGATATGGTGGGTTACTGCAGTTTTAGCTCAGTGTTTGTCTGGTTGAACTCTACGCTACCAGGCGGCTGCAGCGATCTAGCTACGCCCCCGCAAATCCGGTAATCCGCCCAAACTGCTCCCGTTTACCGGAATAGCGGACAGGCTAAAAGTCTCTAATATAGCGTACGCTAAGCAGCGCACGTTTTCTACAATTTTAGTTGGCCGGCGATATCTTCGGATCTCAGAGGCCATATGTCATCGTTGCGGCTATTTCGCGCCTTTCGCGAAAGGTGGCGCTGACATCTCGAACGCTTCTTTCGTTAGGCTTTGACTCGTTCGAAACAAGAAGCGATCTCGAAAACACCACGAGGTTATCCATAATACTCTGTCGTCGAAGCGGCCTGAGACTAAGCGAAAGCCGTTTACACAGTCATTTGCTACGAACGAAGTGTATTTTACAAAAGCAACGCCAAATTCAATTCGAAGTGGGCAGCCCGGACCGCCGCCATGTTTCCCGCAAGCTCCGCAAACCCCGCAAAAACGCTAACGCTAACTCGTTAGCGTTGCGTACGCCCGCTATACCCGCTATTTCGTTTAGCGTTCAGCGCATGCGCAGTGACGATCCGCTATTTTTTAGCGTACGCAATGGAATAGCGTACGCTATACTAAAACTGTCTAATTACTTAATCGGTGTGCCTATACCGTAACAAAATAATTAATAATGAATCACTTAAGCCTTAATGAAGTTTTGGAAACACGAGACAGTGGCGTTAAAATGTGTGAAACTCTTAATTTAACTTCTAAAAGCTTGCGCTCCAGTTTGGGAAAAATAAGGGGGAAAAAGAAAAAGTGGAGGTGCGGGGTATCGATCCCCGTACCTCTCGCATGCTAAGCGAGCGCTCTACCATCTGAGCTACACCCCCAAGACACTGAAGCTTGCCTTAAAAACGTGGCTGTCCACAGTCTCCTTTTAATTTAAAATGCGGATCTCAAAGGCTATGCTTTCGCAGGTTGAAAGTACTGCATGCGATTTCGGGAGCCAGAAAAACGTCGTTGACGTCAACATTTGGACACCACGTACCTATTCGGTGGTCAAGGAAGACAAAACAAGTTATTTTTATAAGTATTACATGACATTTTAGACTATTATATGTTTTTTTCTACTCTTTTTATGCGTCAAATCAAGTTTTGGGATTTCGGAACCAAAGGAAAGATAGGCGCAAGCCCAAAACCGAAACTGGCTGCCAAGAAAGCTGTTCAATTCTAGGTACTCCGAGTCTTGCCAGTATTCTTTTATAGGGCTTAGAGGTCTATAGGACCTTCATTTAATGCAATAATAATAATAATAATAATAATAATAATAATAATAATAATAATAATAATAATAATAATAATAATAATAATAATAATAATAATAATAATAATAATAGGAATATTTGGCCCGAATTAATAAATATCATACAGAAGATGATATTGTTTTTTAATGAAAGTACACCGATGGGTCGTGAATGTTTTTGGTGCATCTTAACCACACACACACACACACACACTTTATCGCGATCCGCATTCGATATTGGAGTCCGTTAACTTTGCGTTCACCTCTATGCATGCAGGGTGAAAAATGAACAGATAAATGAATAAAAATAAATTCTATTTTCTCTGTTTCTTTACTTATTTCGCTGTCTTCTATATTCATCTTTCGGTTCAATTATAACTTTTAAAACCGGCTACACAATACTAGCTAGCATCGAAACTGCCAGGTCAGAACTAAATATCTGAAGCATTATCGCGCAAGCCCCTAAAATTAATATGCGTAAAAGTAACGGCGTCTCCACAAATTACAACAGCGGCAGAAAAGCACGGCAACAGTTGTGCAACAAACACGGTACAACAAACACAACCGAAACGTCCACACTAACGATACGCCTTCTAGATTTCACCGAAATCAAAACCGCCATCTTCAGAACCGTCCATCTCATCATCCACTCAGTGACGTACCAAATATTTCTCGACATGGGGGGAAGGGGGTGGCAAACCGCAAGCAATCTGATTATCTCTCTCTCTCTCTCTCTCTCTCTCTCTCTATTATATATATATATATATATATATATATATATATATATATATATATATATATATATATATAGAGCGTCTTTAGCTGCACCAAATTTTTTCTTTAATTGCCTATGGCAAATAGCGCAGTCCTAACCCATGCTCTAAATTATTCGAGGCTGCCATTACTTCTACGAGAATTCACAATATGGAATTAATTGAATAATTAACGTACTTACGCTGATTAACTTTTTCACTGATTATTTACGCCACATATTTTAATCTACGAACTACAGCCGCCGAGTTATTCGCACAGCGTATCCACTTGGAACGATTTCCCTCAACAGCACCAGTTCCGAGATATTAATTTTCAGTGTCCGACGAAACGATGGTGTTCCAGTTACTTTTTTTAAGAAACCGCTGTTTTATGCATTGAAGCACCAAAGAAACTGGAACACCAATGCATTGCGACCGGACACTTTGACCAACCATTATTTTTTAACCTAGCTGGGTATGTTCCCTCCATCCAATCACAAATGTACATTTGGGATAAGACCCCCATTTGTGTTTGTAAGGTATCTTACAAACACAACTGGGTGTACCCAAAATTTGGATACCTAACACGGATATAATTCTAATTGCGACATCTGGCAGTCAGATTACGACACTCTATAATATATATATATATATATATGATTGCTACAACATTGCTCGTTCTGGGTGCAAGCGTACAGGTGCATCTTCAAAATAAATTTATCCAATGTGTCATGCTAACTGTATGTCTTGTATAAATTATCCTATTTGCGCGCACTTCATAATACTGTGGGTTGGTTTGGCGGCAGCAGCAGCAGAGGGGCATGCTGCATATAAAACAAAAACCGAAACGAAAAGCGTTCGCATACCCTAAGCGCTTAAACAAATGTAGTTGGCAGCATATTATCATTACATTATGTAATAATGCTGTATTGTACTATTTTATTTTGTGTTTATGAGATTGCAAAGTATGAATCATTCATCCTAGATTTCGCATTATCTTTTTGTCGGAGACTCTGCCGACTAGCGGCAGTCCTACTGTCACTGACATCGAGAGCTGGCGTGTGCCCTTTTAGTACATGAAAGCGCTACAGACGAAATACAGAGACAAGGAAAACCACAGGACGAGCGCTTGTCCTATGGTCTTCTTTGTGTTTGGTCTGTCGCGATGCCATATACAAATGGAACCAGGCTCGCCGGGGCCTGCGCGTGACAGCGGGTGTTCACGTAAAAAAATTGCCGTTTACAGGCGCCCTCCTGGAGCAGTGCTTGTAACTAATCCAATCTATCGTCTTGACGAAAAAAGCGGCTCGCGACTCGTACAACACCAGTCAGGACATTGCCGGCTCCCTTTGCGCAAGCTACACGAGAAAGCCAATCGCAGTCGCAAATTTCGATTCGGATCGGCCTTGATCACTTTCAAAAGTGGTCATGTGACACCGGTATTAGTGACCCGACTGCTCAGCGCCCTTCGTTGCACGGCGGAGTCAGCTTATCTTGCCCATCGGTCACAGACGAGGATGGCGTATGCCGCTTTTCTTCGTGGGGCGCAGGACCAGGCGCTCTCATATTGCCTAACGCCGAACATGTGTTTTCGAATAGCTCTGAAGATGAGGGGACAAGTCCCTATGTAGTAACTGGGCACAGTACCGAGACTTCTGTTGAGAGCAACCTGCACATGTGGGCAGTCGCTATACAGTGCGAGCTTCCCACCTGACTTCTCTAATGGTGCTGAAGCCTTTCCACCCGGAGCTACCTGCAGATGCGAGAACATTACTGAAGACTTTGAAAGAAACTGAGTCTGAATGGAGTGGAGTGTACGATTACTTTGGAATAACATCCAGTCTAACAGAGCACATTTCAACAGAGTGCCAGACGCTCTCATTATTTGTAAATGTGGCTGGGCTTCCTATTTTCTGCAGCTTTCGGAGGCAGTTTTGACCAATACTTGTGTTAATTAAGAAAAATCTCTGTTCTCCTTTTCTTGCTGCCCTTTATGAAGGACAGCAATCCCGGGGACATAACTTCGTACATGAAAGCTTTTTACAATGAGTCAACTGTTTAAAGAGCTTGTTAGAATGGGACTTTGTACAGCGGCAAGTCATATGCTGCGAGACTCACTTCCATTTGTGTGTGATGCCCACCGGCCAGGGCTTATATCAAGTACACAAAGGGGAACACTGCATATTCTGGTTGCGAAAAGTGTGCTCAAAAGGGTGTGCACTCTGTCCTAGATAAGAAAGTCATTTTTCCGGGACAGCCCCTTGCGAAACAGATGAGGACTTTCAAACCTTTCTTCAGAAAGATCACAATCACAGCGTACACCCTTTCCGGTGCCAAGGTGCTGGAATGGTAAACCACTTTTCCCTCAGTTATATGCATCTGGTGTGTCCAGGTAAAATGATAGAGCTGCTAGTTCACTACTGGGAGTCAAAAAAAACAATCTTCAAAAAAGGTGCGCTCAGGCTCGAAGCTACATTTGGCTGCGACACTTTTTGACTTTGGCGCCACAGTGCTAAGTGACATGAAAGGAGGCCCCGGTTCATGTGGTTCTTGGAAAATTGGAAAGCAGTAGAGTTCAGGAGAGCTTGAAAAAAAGCTTTTGATCATTTCATGACTCTCAGCATTTATATTTGCATTTCTGCTTGTCCAAATATGCTGCATACAATGCTGATGTTGTTGAGAACCTTCTGCAGAAGTTTGTTTCTGAGGCTGGCTCACTTTATGGCAAGGGTATCTATGTGTACATTGCGCATTCTCTGCTGCATCTTGCTGATTATGTCCACCAGACTGGTCATATAGATAAGTTTTCTGCCTATCGAGATCTTCCTATACAAGCTGAAGACGCTAGTCAAGTCAAAAGCTCAAGTTCTTCAATAGACTTTCAGGTGTCTTCATGAACAAAGTTGCCTCAGTGAAGGTAATTTGCCTGTACCACATTAGCTGCCCTAGCTTTCTGGAGAGCACTGTAGTGGTCCTGAACCATTGGGTTTCACAGGCCATCAATACTCTATTCTAAAGATTGAGGGCACTGTATTGAAGAACATCAAAATGGATGACCGTGTCTATCTAAAAAATGGTCGCATTGTGTTTATAGCCAACCTTCTCGAGTCATCCCCTGCAATTAGCTTCTGTGGTTGGTATCTTGTATTCGTGCCTAGTGCCATCATCTCAGTTATTTATTTTTGCTGCCAAAAGCCGTTCACAAGGGTTAGCAGTGCAGAATTAGGATGATACTCTACACAACCGTGTTTGCTTGGCAAATGGAGAGGGCTGCAAGGTGTTTTTCACCCCATCTGCTTACGCACAGTAGTGTACTCAACTGAAGTGAGAGAACTGCTGGTGAGTACATGCAGCCAGACTTCTTACAATACAGAACAAGAATAATGCAGCATTACTTGAATAGTTTGCGTGCTAGTACGACGATTACTTATTTTTGTGGTTACGTTTTTGTGTGTGTTGTCTTTCCAGGTGGACCGGCTTACAGCGTTGTGCATCTCTCTAAGCAGAATGAGGTGTCCACTGTTCCATCTTCTTGGATTGTTGGTGACCAAGTTTCGTTGCCGCCATACCAAAGCAGCACACGAATGATCACTGCAATTAAAGATAAGGAGGAGCCTTCAGAAGGCTGGACCAGTTATCATGCACAGTGCTTTTCAAATGTGGTGAGTTCTCGCAAACTTCTCTCTTCTTTTTTAGAATTTCGAATAGATTCGAGCAATTCTTGTACCCACTGCTAGGTTGTCCTCTTAGAGATCATTTTTCACTAGAATTCTTATTCGAACCGCATTCAAAGCACAGTAATGTCCTTTACATTAACACTTTCTCTTTCATTAACACTGTCTGTTCGTTTTCTTTTTAATATAATCTGATATTGAGCTCAAATTAGAGTTAGCTAAGAATAATAGGAAAATGGCTAGGAAATATATCACCAGGGCTGCTATGCAGGGAGCTCGAGAGTTTCGAGTTACATCTGAGTTTATGCAAGCCAGAGCATGTGCCAGAGCTCGCACAAACTGGACAGAACATGGTAATTAATGCATGTGGCTAGGGTGTAACACATAGCTAGAGCCTGCACCAAAGTGCATGCAAACTGGTGAAACTTGAAACCCCTAGCTTTTTGCACAGCGACCCAGGCAAAGCATAGGACAACAAAACATTCTTTTTATTCCAGTGGGCTTAGTTAGGCTTTTTGTCGAGTCATGATAAAAGTAAAGTGAAGGTAATAAAGTCATCGGGGACATGCCTGCAAACGCTGTACAGCCTGGCCCACCACATCGACCACCAATCCCTATCTCGAAGGAGTTGCCAGGTGTCTCGATGAACCGTTCCCCAACATGTGCCCTACAGCAGACGGCAGCCTCTCTCCTCCAAGAGAGACTTGGGGACTACCTCCACATCTTCATCGATAGATCCATGATACCGGAGACGGGCTCATCCACAGCAGCCTACGTTGCACCGGCCCTACAAAAGAGCAAGCTGTGCCGTCTCCCGGGGCATGCAAGCTCTGCCGCAGCAGAGCTAGCAGGACTCCACCTTGCTGTGGACCTACTTGCAGAGGAGTTACCAGCGACCCCAGCAGCCATCTTCTGCGATTCCAAGGTGGCGCTGCTCTGCCTGTAGAACCCTGACAGGGCTAGCCTTGGGGTTGCGCCGCTCTCTTCAAGACTGACCGTCCTTCAGGACGCAGGATGCTCGTTATTCCTGCATTGGTTACCGGCAAACGTGGGGATCCCAGGCAATGAAGATGCGGACACTCTTGCAAAAAGTGCCCACCACTCACGTCTCCCTCAGCCCTGCTGTAACGGCCGCAGACTCCTCGAGACACAGGCTGCGCCGGCACATCATCGCCTGCCACCCGGACAAACGGGTATCCCTGGACCGGGCCTCCACGGCCTCTTCCACAGCACGGCCTCCTACGAAGGAATGCCTCGTTGTTGCTCCGACTGCGAGTTGGCTGCTACTGGACGGCAGCCCGCCGGCACCGCCTTGGGAAAGCCACCTCGCCAACTTGTGGCTCCTGTGGTGGACCAGAGACTCTGGAGCACCTTCTGCTGGCCTGCCCTGCTCACCTGCAGTACCGCCCGACTTCTGCAAGAGTTCCACCGCCTGGGGCTCCCCTGTTCACGACAGGAAGATATCCTCTTCCCCTGTCGTAATCAGCTACCAGCCTTCCTAAGTGTCGTCGAGTACCTCGACTCGTCGGGGCTCTCAGCGAAACTATAGGAAATTTCTACAAAGACGGATGGCCTAACGGCCACCCCACCACCTCGGGCTTCCTGATCCGCCACTACTTCGCTTTTGCTGGGCCACCTCCTATACGGTCTACCTCCAGCCTACTTTTCCGGTCGAACCCACTGGGCCCTCTCGGCTGGGCTGCTCTGATGCTGCTAGGACGGCCCTCTACCTTTCTCCCTCCTACCTTCTCTCTCTTTTATACACATCTCCGCCACTCTGCTGGCGCTGAGCGGTGCTCCTGCATGGGTTACAGAAGATAGTGCTAGACTTTCCTCCTTCCTTCCCCTCAAAAACCACTTCTCTCTCTCAATGCATAAAAGAGCGTTTTGTCAAAAAATAATTGGCCGGCGATTACGGTTCTTGGTAATGCAATCTTTGAGCGCAGCTGCTGCTTTATTTCAACAACAAGCAACCGCATACAGAACACGCAGTGCCAAATGGAGGCGGTTCTGAGTTTCTGATTGGCAGCACACAGCACGACCCGCCGCTATCGAGCCGGCACTCCGGCGACGCGTCATCCCGCCATTATATAGTGGGCCACTGCCGTGGAGAGGGGGAGGGGGAGAATTAACAATTAATATTTAATGTTTCTTATGAGGTGGGATGAACAAACTGGTGAAGAACAGTGGTATTGAGTAGCGCTCACACACTCATTCACTCACAGACAGGCCTCAATGTGGCCGCACAAGGTTGGGGTGGGAAGTAGAAGTAACGGGACGAAACGCTACAACTGTCTTTCGAGTCACTGCAACGGGACTGCGCCAGATAAGGGGAAGTATAGGGCAAGAGTGGAGGAGCAAGAAGGACAGCCAGGTGCAAGCACTGCCAGAGGCGACAAATGCCACTGAGGAACGCGCCCCGCAAATGGGGAAGCGAGAGACACGGCTGAGAGCCGTACAGTCACGCGACGCGGAGACGAAAGTATGGAGAGCCTTGGATAACGCGCGAGGCGGCAAGGAGCGCCCGCCGCCGGCACTGCGGCAGTGACGGGACAGCGGGAGAAGGGACAGCGAAGGAGGAGTGGACTGTAGCGGCGAGAGTCGCCGCAACAGCGCTGCTCGGAGGAAGCGGGCGAGAGAATAGGCGAGAACATGTGATCCGGCTTTGGAGGACAAGGGGAGAGCAAAACTCGCGCCGTGCGCGAGAGATGACAGCAGGAGCGCGCGCAGTTCGAGCAGCGCGCGGATGATGACCTTGGTTACGGCGAGGCCGACGACGACGCGAAACGCGGGAACGGGCGCCAAAGAGCTGCGCTCTAAAAAGGAAGTGGAACGCTAGCGCATTTTTACGGCCAGTTTGATAGCGCATATCTCCAAACTGGTGTCGTTCTGTAAATTCATTCCGAGTGGGTACGCCTGACAATCTCACCGACTACAATTCGTGAATTACAATATGCACCGTAAGGTAATTATCAAGTTAATTATTTAAAAAATTTAATTAGTTTATTCTGTGTTACGGTTTTTCATGCAAGTAATGTCCGCCATTCTGAACAGTGCAGCTCAAGGGTTAGAATTACAGTATCTTCAGCAGGCCATTTTTAAAAATTGCATCAAACTTAAAAATGATCACCCTGCATATAACTAAACCCTTGCACTCCCTCCCTGCTTGTTTCTTTTTTCTTGTTTTTTCAATAAATGGTTTTCCTCCTCTTATTCCTCCCGGCAGTTTTATCACTAACCATGCTAATCGCATTTCAAAATAATCTATTTCACATTTCAAAATCGATAGGACTCATACAATAGAACAACAGACATTCGTTTAACAACTCGAGCTGTTTTAGGCGTGGTTGCACAACGGGTGCGCGAGGACAAGTGCGAGGTAAGTTTCGCACTACTGTGAGTCGTGTCAGGGGACTCGCGACTTCGAAATTACTGGACAACATATTTCGTAGTTCCAATGAAGTCGGCTCACAGATAAGGTGAATTACCAGCACCGATCGGCTCTTCCTAAAATGGGGAGGCAAAGGGGCAACAAAATAGAAAGGGTTTCAGCGATGATTACAGCAGGCATTCTGGGCCAGAAAAGTGGAAAAAATTACGTTGAAAATAGGTTTTCTTGTGATATTACAGAAATAGCATTATAGATGGACTCCACACATTTTGCAGGTATCACGTATCTCTGACAAAAAAAAAAAACACATGCGGTCGATTTCTAAGGCAGTGCAGTCTATCACAGCGTCTCAAAGCGCTAGCGGTCACGAGGGAAGAATGAGAAAAAAACGGGCATGGCGCCCGATGTTTCACAGAGCGACTTTAGCATGAGAGAAGCGTGCGTGCGATCATCGTGGTCTAATGATTGGAGTAGTAAGCTGCTGTGCTGAAACACACAGGTGGGATCCCACCATTGCTCTTTTATTGAGTTATGGCATTATTGGTGGACTCCACCAACCTTGGAGGCATCGAACAAAAAGTACGAAGTATGTGAACTAACGCCACAGTGTGCACAAAATTTCAAGTTGGCAAGATACAAGATACTGAAACATTGATAAAATGAGTGTGTACAAGGACGCGCGCGCGCAGCTGTCGAGACGTCACAAAATATAAGTATGCGCACTTAGAGAGTTAGCGGTGTTAAGCTATGTCCTGGTTTCTGATTCGAAGCCTCTAGCTGTGGACTGCCGCGTAGATGCAAAATAAATAACACACGCATAAAAAGCATCAAGGGAAGTGGGTTATAAAGGCGGACAAGTTAGGAAACTCAACCGTGATGTAAATGGTGTTAACTATACGTCTCTTTTTTTTCGTGTTATTGTTGCTCTTCGCGTACTCCTCCATCACTCCCTTCCAGTTTTTTACTTATCCTTAAAGGGACACTAAAGTGAGAAATGATTTCTTCTGTGCCAGTAAATTACCGTTCTACAACACCAAAAACACCACCACTCTTACAACAATAAGACGTTTGGTAAGCCAGAAGGAGGAGAGGAGGAGACAAAGGAGAGGAAAGACAGGGAGGTTAGCCAGTGTAAGTACCGGCTGGCTACCCTGTGCTGGGGAAAGGGGTAAAGGGAATAAAAGGAGAAAGAAGAAGAGGGAAAAAAATGGGAAAAAAAAGAGAAAATTCACACAGTAACGCGAAACTACGCGCTACAACGTTCAAAGGCGGTCGCACAATTCGCAGTTCCTTAAAAACTTCAACAGAGCCCTTAAGGCCTTCAGTGCCGAAGCCCGTCTGGACCAATGTCCTAGAGCTTTTTCCTCTGTAAAGGGGCGATTGTCCAGTTTTGCGAGAGCGGTCACGAGCACTTTTCTTCGCACTGCGTAACGGGGACAGTCACATAGGAGGTGTTGAATCGTCTCCTCGCAGCCGCAGGTGTCACAAGTAGGGCTGTCGGCCATGCCGACAGAAAGCCAGAAAAAGCGCAAGAACGAAATACGGGTGGCGACGCCTACTTAAGTTCCCGCACCTGGGGGCTGTGACAACTTGGATTTTGATGGCGTCTTCTAGGGCCTATTAATTATATATAGTGGTACAGATTGACTACATTGTGTTCTAAAGGCGCCAAATATTAAACATGGCAAGTTTCGGGAACCTTTATTCAGCCAACGCGGCCCAAATGCGGAAACTTACTTTGGAATCCCTGACGTCACGCTGACGTACCGGCGCTGAGGTTTCGGCGCGAAATTCAAATACTGATACTTGGACCTTCATTTTCTCATCTAATAATCAAACTCTCTTTTTGAAATGACTGATTACAGGGTTCTCAAACAATGCTTCATTAGGATAAACAAACTTATTGTTTCGCTTTAGTGTCCCTTTAACAAGGCTTGATGCTGGGCTAGTTGGTTCAGGGCACATAGTAAAATTAATAAAGCGCAAATTGGGACACAGACAAGACTGCACAACACGAGCGCTTGTGTTGTTCAGTCATGTTCGTGTCTTTTTTTGCTCTCTTTTAATTTTAGTTTATTTTTGCGTGTCGATTATAAGTGTTGGAGTCCGTCTCTCGCAGAATGCTTCGCGCTGAAGCCGTTTGGTGCAAGAAATTAGGATATTCGTGAAAGAAAGAGGGGAAACGGTGGAAAGTACAGACATTGCAAAATGAAGAGAAAAGGTTACACTTTATAGGGAAGAAAGCAAACGAGGATGCGAAAAGAGATGCGATGTTCAGGAAAAACAAAACCAAAACTTGGAGGACGCTTAAGCTTCGCATTAAGCAAAAAACGCTAATACCATAAAATTTAATGTACGAACAATGTAAGTCACGATGACAGAACAGCACAACTACGACGTAGTAAGTTGCCAGCCTAATGGCGGGGTTAGAGAAAATGCTTAAAGGGGCACTAAAGGCAAATACTAACTCAAGCTAGAGTGATAGATTAGTGCCCGAGAAACTGTAAGCCGTCAATATTATCGCGAACAGAGCCTTAATAATCAAGAAATTCGGGTAAATGCAGGACATGATTAGAGACTCTCCCGGAACATTCAAGCACTTGCCCGATGACGAAAGCACTCCTCAGACAAATTCTATCTCGAGTACTCAACTACTCGTTGTAGAAAACATTATTAGATTATAAGATGAAGTAAGATGCTGCTTGTACAGTTCTATTTGATTTTTAGAAAAAAGAACCCATTGACATTACACTTGACTACGACGCGGGTGGTCGAAAGGTGTCGTTTTCGCTCGACTCTGTGCCGCCCACGCTTTCTTGTTTCATTAGTTTCGTTAACGCGTGTTGCTGCACTGGTATTGCTGGTTCGCGACACTCGCACAACCTGCAAGTAGCAGAGAATGCAACTTCCATGTATTATCGCGGGGTACCCGAACGGTCTACGCCACTTGTCCAAACAACAGCAGCAGCGGCGTATCCACCGTTCTGCCTTGACTTGGTACCACCGTCTGTCGGGCGCCGTTTTACTCACAGACGGCAGCAAAAAGTGGTGATGGCTTATGCAACGTCACCACTCCCCCGGTTGGGTGACGAGAGATCTGAATTTCGAAAAAGGTATCCGGATCCTTCAGATGCAACCTTCTCGTAAACTAATCCTTTTCTTGGCACGAAACAAGCGTCGTGTGGTTTCTGTATTCTATTTAAACAGTCAACGTCGACATAGTATTTGCCTTCAGTGTCCCTTTAAGAGTGGAACACGATAGCATTCAAAGATCGCTTACTGCTTCTCACACTTCCCTACCCCTGCAGCTTATGCAGTCGTACTGTTTAACAGGAAATTCTGGCGGCGAACGCTATGCACGAAGGCGAGGTTTCTGGTAGAAACTCGGCCTTTGTGTGGACCAATCCCCGAGCTAGTGCACAACCGCACCAAAAAATTACACCATGTCCGGGTTTCTCTTATTGTTTCTCACTTTTAGTATTGAAAAATTACAAGATTTAACTTAAAAGGCATGCGCTGCCGGTGTTTTGTTTGATGACTTTGTTTGTGGGCTTTCATTCTCAAAATTCCGAGGAATATTTTGACAAAAAATAAACAGGGTATGAGGAACTTTAGTGATATAATGGTGGGCAATATAACCCGCATATTCCTCATGTCATATAGCAAGGCGTGACATAGATGTACTTAAATATTGTAGCGTTTCTAGTTAAAGGACACAATAGACCTAAGGCATTGCTGTGGAACTAGCGTCCATCTTGTCTACCTTTATTCTAACTTCATTCTCCTTTTCTCCTGTACACAGGTTCCTGCGCTTCTTCATCTTCTATTCGAAGGCTTATACCGCTTCACTCTTCGACGTTTTTTTTGCTAACCCCTCCTGGAGTAATACTTGAAAACGTTTCCAATCGAAGCACAGTCAACTGAGCCATGTTCATCAATGTACCACGCAGTCTTCAATATTCCTTTCTGAGTGGCTGTCTTACTCACAGAGTAAGGACCATAAAATTTGGCACTGGATTCTCTTACTCTTTTCCTATCTAGAACGGGGTCGGTGACTTGAATGTCCGGAATATCTGAGCAATGTCTCTTGTTAAAATATTTTTTATTCGTTTACGGTACCTCTCTTCCTGCGATTTTTGTTTCCTCTCCTCGACGATCTTGAGATTTTCTAACATCCCCAGCTCACGGTCCGCCGGAAGAATAGGGGTTTCTCCTGAAGAAGCGAACTGTGGGCTGCATCCCAAGCCACTGGTGTAGGATCGGTTGTGATGTCTTACAGCTGCTTCTAAAGGGCATTTGCATCTATCAGGGAAACTATCATACATCCTGATGTACTGTTTCACATCTCGTTTAGCACGCTGTGCAAGCCCATTCGCCGCGGGATGGTAGGGCGCATAGAATTTGATTGCTATATTGGGGTCTCGAATCCATATTGCTAGGTTTTCACTCTTGAACGCTGGACCATTGTTACATGCGATCGTCCTGGTTGTCTTAAACATATCTCGTTCGAGGAGGGCGATGACACTATTCGCGTCTTCTTTTCCTGCCCCTGCCGCGACCATCCTGGTGCATTCATCTATGGCCAGAAGAAAAGCTTGCGTTTTTCGGACTCCTTCGCGTTTCTTACTTAGCTCGTCGAAATCCAGGTCTAAACTTGAAAAGGCACATTCGAGTGGAATGGGATTATCATGGCATCCGTAGGCTGCTTATATTTCTCTTTGTTGACTTGACAAATGTGGCAAGAACGAACGTACTTACTGACGTCTTCTTTCATGTGAGGCCACGTAAGTCTCTCCACTAGCTTGTTGTATGTGCGTCAAAATCCGTCGTGTCCTCCAGATTGTGGGCTATCATGGTACAAATAAAGCACCCTGGAAACCAGCGTTGGAGGGACTTGATAGTATTCTATAAAAATGAATTGTTCAGTATTGTATGGTATGAAGAACTTTATTTAGGTCCTGAGGGATCAGTCTGGGACTGATGCGGGCCGCTCCCACGTCGTCAATTGTTCAGTGCCTTCCCACAACTTTACTTCATTGATTTCTTCCGATTGTTCTCTGTTGGCCTGTATCATCGGTCTGGACAATGCATCTGCATTAGTCAAAAGGGGGCCAGGTCTGTGGGAGATGGTGAAATCGAACTGCAGCAAGTAGTCCACCCATCTGGCGATACGTCCCTTAGGTTAGGTCATATTCAAGAGATGAGTGAGGGCCTGATGATTGGTGAACAAAGTAAACTTGTCACCTTCTAGGTACGCACGGAAGTACTGAATTGTTTTAAGTACTGCAAGAGCTTCCTTTTCAGTAGTGGTGTAGTTGACTTCAGATGTCTTGAGGGTGCAGCTGTAGTAACCTACTACGTGTCGCTGTTATCGGCCAGATGCTTCTGGACATTTCTGGTACAAGACCACTTGTTCCATAGTGTGAGGCGTCGGTATTCAGTTCAAAGGGTAAAGTTAAATCTGGTATGCGTAGAACAGGGTCAGCAAAGATTCTGTGCACCAGATCACGATAGACTCTCACATTCATCATCCCACTCAAATGGAACTTTTCTGCGTTAGGCGCGTGAGGCATGTTCTTTTTATGGCAAAGTCTTTTATGAAAGGTCTGAAATGTCCCGCTAATCCCAAAAACACACATTAGTGGACGTCATATGGTTTTACCACTTTGGATATCCTCTCGACGGACTCCTGTTTCGTGCTTTTGGTAGTCCCATCAAAGACTCTTCCAAGAAACAGAACTTTTCTTTGAAAGAATGCACATTTAATAAAATTAACCTTGAGGTGTGCCAAGCTCAAGGCATTTAATACGTGAGGCAGGTGTTCCTGATGCTCAGCCTCTGTTCTTGAAAAGATGATAATATGATCTATGTATTTGACGTAGTAGTTCTGCGGAAACCCGCAAGGTGGAGAGATGTAATGAATAAAAGGAAAATCAGACATCCACCCGTTCGCAGCAGTTCCTACAAAGGAAACCCATACGGGTTCCTCGAAAGAAAAGCCTCATAGTTGAAGAAAAATTCGTCCTGGTGCGGGACTCGAACCCTGGATCACCGCTTTCCGGGGCAGCCGCTCTACCATCTGAGCTAACCAGGTGGCTAGCAGATGGCAGGGCGAAGTCGAATTTGTCGGCAACACGAAGCAAACACGAGCGGCTGCCCAGGAAAGGCGGTGGTCCAGGGTTCGAGTCCCGCACCAGGACGAATTTTTCTTCAACTATGAGGCTTTTCTTTCGAGGAACCCGTATGGGTTTCCTTTGTAGGAACTGCTACGAACGGGTGGATGTCTGATTTTCCCTTTATTCATGATCTATGTACACGTTACGAAAGACACCTAATAAAGGCTTCAGGACTTCGTTCATAATCTTCTGGAACCATGCTGGCAAGTTTTTCCAGCTGAAAGGAAGCCGGTTACACTCGTACAGTTGTAGGGGCGTGATAAAAGCAGTATATATTTTTGTTTCTTCGGTTAGCGGGATCTGCCAGAAATCTTTGCACAAGTGAATACGTGAAAAATTTCAGCAACCACCTGTCTCATCTATAATCGTGTCTTTCTTCGGCATGGGAAATGGTATAAGTTCTGTCTAGCGATTGGGAGCCCTGTAATCTGTGCACAGTATGAAATTTCCATCTTCCTTCAGGGCAATTATTATGGGAGAGGCAAAGCGTGACACCGAAGGTCGGATTATATCGGCCTCTAGCATCTCCTGCAATTCTTTCTTCAACCATATTTTGCGCGCTTTTAACATGTTATAAGTTGATTTTCGAATGACGGTCTTGTCAGTTAGTTCCAAAGGCACCTTGTGTGACTTCATCGTCTGTGGATAGCTTCCTATGCATACCAGTTCCGGGTAGGTCGTTGCAATATCCTCCGCGCACTTGACAATTCATATGTTATCTTTTCTACCCTACTGTGTCTCTTCCCTTGATAGTCATTCCACTAAAACCGCATCGTCCGAGTATACGTTGATTTTTAGCTTCTTGATATCTGGTCTGGATAGCTGAAAGTCGTACGACACACCCTCTATCACCAGTACTTCACTCTCTATTTCATAACCTTGGAACTCGATGTTTACTGAGGCCCACTGATTATGTATTGTCACTTTTCCATCGTAAGCTTGCACCCATAGTACCCTTCCACTATGCAGGTGACTTGCATCTACCAGCATGGCATTTATTATAGACACAGAAGCACCGCTGTCAACCAAAGCCATTGTATGTCTGTTTCCCATTTTGACAGGAATGTGAAGTAGGCTAGAGCAAGTTAAATAAACAGTCTCAGTTGTGGTCGGAAGCTCTTGAGCGTCCGAAAGTAGGGTCGTTGTCGACGTTATTCACCCGACTTCTGGGAGCGCGCCAACCCAAGTTCTCTGTGCTGCCTGCAAGGTGGCTCAGGTCTCGCTGATTACGGCTTGACCAATCCGCACCGGTCCGTCTGAAGCGACTGCTTGAGTTAGCGGTTATGTTATCTTCTGAAGTAGATGGTATGTCCTGAAGGCCCTCCAGGAGCCCGTCCATAGTTTTAGGTGATCGTACTCTCACTTGCTTCAGGACTTCCGTGTGCAGTCTGTGCATTATTAGTGCTACTACGGCAGAAGAACGAAGCATAGGCCCGGCCAGCTTTAAAAGGCGGCGTTTTTCAAAGAAATACTCGACGAGGGAGCCCTGCTTGAATTTGGAATTAAGCGCGGCGTCCCATCTTTGCACTGGGTTGCTTCGGAATGTCGTCAAGATTTTTTCCTTCCAAGGATTCCAAGAGTTGTCAGCTTCTTCAATCATGTGCAGATCGTACCACTGCCGTGCAACACCTCTTAAGTAACTACGCATGTTAGTAATCTTGTCCTCATTAGAGTGCCAGTTGTTCTTCCCAGCGGCATATTCATAGAATTCAAGCCAACTTTCTGGACTTGAAGAAATGCCGTCGAACGCATCGGGCTCTAGAAATTTAGTCATCGGCTTCGCAGCGTTTAGAGAACTTATAAGCGATGTCACCAGTTGGTTTGGTTGCGCAATCTGTTTTTGCTGTAGCTGATGAGCTTTCAAAACGAGGCTCACCTCTTCCGTCGAAGACCATGATCCGGAGTCATTTCGACGCATCGGTTGAAGAACTAATTCGTCGAACATCGCCAGACGCAAGTTCACTTTCACAGCTCCCTTCCGACATAGCAGCAGTGTCCATGGAAGCTTCTCTAAAACAAAGTTCACGAGTTCTGCTGAGTGGAGTTCGCGAGGTAGTTCCACCGCTGGTTCATCTTGAGCTTGGTATCTCGAAAAGATGATCTGCTCTGCGGAGATCTCCTCAAGGAAAAATGTCACCTCAATGTTGGAGTTGATTGTCGGCTGCGCCAAAATAATGTAGCGTTCCTAGTTAAAGGACAAAATAGACGTAAAGCATTGCTGTAGAACTGGCGTTCATGTTGCCTACCTTTATTCTAACTTCATTCTCCTGCTGTTGTTGTTGTTGTTGCTGTTGTTGTTGCCCAGGTACCTGTACCCTGGTTCCTGTACCTGGATCTGGTACCTGTACCTGTACCTGGAACCTGTACCCAGGTTCCTGCGCTTCTTCATCTGCTATTCGAAGGCTCATACCGCTTCAAATATATACTGCATTTTTAGCTTACGGACAACTCCGCCGACGCCAACACCGAATTTGCTGTGAGACGGGGTCCTTAACGTTGTCGCGTTGCTAAGGTGAATGGCACGGCGATCTCGGATATAGTAGCGGGAAAACCCGCATACGAGACGGCAAACGAAAGCGAAAGAAAGTCACAGGCCTGCGCGGCTTCATTTTCTGGAGCACACATTAGGTCTTCGCTGTGAAGTCTCTTTGCGTCGTTTTCAGGAGAACGAACTGAATTGGCCGCACGAACGGGCGAGCTGTGGCTTCTGCTGCTCTCTGCACAGAGGTCTTCTGAATTTGACGTTGCCTGGTTGCAGCCGCGCGCGTACCTGTACGATTCCTGTATTCAGCGGCAGTTCCTACCTTTCGAGGAGGCGCCATAACGTATACAGCAGGGTTAACACAGGTATCGAGACTACACGGCGCACATGCAATATCCCTTGACACGCGGCATGATCCGATGCAATTGCTACATGACGTGACACCTAAGAGAATAAAACGCAACTACCCTGCAAACTTTGCAGCGATCGAGGCTACGCGGCGCGCCTCTCGCATCGTGTGACAAGTGGCACGATGCGGTGCTGCTGCTGCTGATGATTATAATCATTTAGTGGCATCCCTTTTGAAACGGGGTGGTGACAAACAGTGGCCTAGCCTGTTTGATTTATTCAAGTATGCTACACATGTTTTTGTTCTGGCATTTTTGTATACATCACGTTATTCTTTATTTTCTTCCTAGAACATTCTCTATCTACCTTGTTTACCTAGCTACCTAAGCAACTGCTACATGACCTGCCACTTGGGGCAATAATATGCGACTGCAATGCAAAGTGTGCACGTATCGACGCTACGCAGCGCGCATCTCACATTACGTGACTCCTCGTGCGCTAGAATGCGCGTATAGCTCGTATTTCCGCAGCTGCTAGCAAGCGCTGCAGCCCGGCGCAGTCGCTGACTTCCGCGCCGAACGCCCGGGTTCGATGCCAACGGGAACTGGATATCCATTTTTTTTTTTTCATTCCTGGCGATAGCTGCGAGGGGTACCGGCAGCGGACAACATCGCCAAACGAAACGGCTGTTGGAATGAGCCCACAACAGCTTACGCTGTAAAATAAAGAAATCGAGAGAAAGCTAATGTGCCAGTCCTCCTGGGTGTGAAACGGGAACAGTTTCAGAGATGACGCTGTACAACATAAATGTACGGCCTATTGAAAAAAAAACATTACTTTGATAGCACATTTTTCGTTTGTCTTCTTTGACTTGCTGAAAGTGATCTATTACAAATCGGCCGGGTTTCCCCTATAAGCAGCCCATTATATGCACTAGAAGCAAGTAGAAAGAGATAGAGAAGTAAACGCTTAAAATTGTAAATGACAGATGACAGAAGGTACATCAAAGGAGAGCAGGGAGCATGCATGGCAACACAAAAACGCACTTGGGGATCACCAGGTTCCCACCGCCTTTTTCGATTGGCGGATCGCTAAAGTTCGCTGTCATGGTGCTTGCTTTTGAAAATAATGGGGCACAAGTTCTGAACCAAGTATGAAACGGTGCGTTTGTGCGGCCAATAAATCGCAGATGCCCAACACTTTTCTGATGGGCACGTCGTCAAAAAAGAGCTACCAGCATGTCCCTTCCTCCCCTCTTCATTTCTTTTCTTTCACTTTCTCTTTTTCTTTCTGTATCTTTGTTCTAAACAAGAAAAATGAAAGGTGCTTCTATTAGGTTCAGTTTTTCTTGCGTGTTGTCTACCTTGCCGATGCTGCGAGCATCTGATAAAATACATTTTGGTTCGCCGATTTTGCGTCCTCCCCCACTCCCCGCCCCCCGTTCCTGTTTGCCGATTTTTCTACGGAGCCAAACTTTCTGATGAACCGGGTGTTAGTTTAAATCAGTGTAACTCAGTTACAAAGTTCGCGGAAAATTGACTGAGAAGCGCAATATCCAGAGCTGTATGCGTGCTGTTTTTCGACATAGCAACAAGAAAGAAGCCGCGGATAATACACAGAAAGGCGTTAGGCTGGCTGCCTTACGCTGCAGAAGAGAAAAGGGGAATAATAAGATGAGCTAGAGAGTGACGCAGATATAAAAGACGCGTTGTGTGTGCGCGAACGTGCATGGATAGCACCACACAGTCAAATGCGCTCACACAAGCGAGACGCTTTCAAAAAGCTCAGAAGTTCCTTCAGTGCCTTCAAGGCCGCTTGTTTTATCCCGATAGCAAGTATATGGACACTCCAAGCGCATTTCCGCCGTCGCCGTGATGTTCGGCCGTACTCTGCATGTGCGATTGAAAGCTTGCGAGGGTCAGCCGACGGTTGCGACTCAATCTCAGGCGCGCGAGGGAGGAAGGTGGAGCGGAAGCGCAGCATCTTCGGTCGCGCGTGAGGCAGGGGGAGGAGGCGAAGATGGGGTTGGCGTTCTACTCCGGCGGCTGCTGCTTAGGGCGCGGCCGCGCGGGTGCCGTATCTTGCAAGTAATCTGTGACCTAGACATAGTGCACGCCCGCGTGGCCCTTATCTTCAAAGTGATCTGCGGTGTGCACAAAGTACGCCGAGTGCCGGAAGCTTTGTATGCGCTCGGCTTTCGACGTTTAGTTCGCGTTGCCGCGAGAGACAGCACGAAGGTCGATTCGGTGCTTCTACCACGCTTACTCACTCCGGCGTTTCGACAGCGAGGTTCCGCGGTCATCGAGCGAGCTGTGTTCATGTGTACCTGTGCTTGCGTGACGCCGTGCTTGTTAATTTATTTAGTAAGCGAATATTTGCAAGCTTACCCGACCGATAAAACTAATAACTGTCCACTAATTTGCTATCGCAATCAATGCTTGGCCTTCCGGGCGAAACTGCGACTTTTTTCGGAGCACGCCGACATAGGCCTATAGGCCTGTGTTTTTGCAGCTGCTGCCAGCTCTCCTCGTCACCTGAAGCGCCTGGCTGGTTTTGCAAATATTAAAACCAGCCGATACCTATAGGGTCGCCAACGTTACTTTCAGAATTGTTTCATAACAAAACTATTTATCCTGGTATAAAAAGATCTTGCAAGCTATTCGTTGAGGCAAATAATGTGTCGAAGTATACAAATATATTTTTCTTTCTCTCTGTCTTTCGTAACATGTATTTCTATTTCCAAGGCGAAGGGTAGCCGAGGCCTGTAGGACACGCATACAATTCTCTTATATAGATTTAACGACAAGAGCAAGAACAATATATAATGATAGTGTGTTGCCGAAAAAATAACGTTATTACTTTTACTGTATGTTTAATAAGAATTATCTAAAAGATAACCCTGCTGAATATAATGTTCGCAAAATCACCTGAATCATGCCATCCGAATTGGTGCATGCTCGACTATAAGGGGGACACTCGACCGGCCGTTGTCAGTCCAGGCGGTACTCGTAGATCGCTCGTCGGCGCACACAGCTGGGAAAGCGCTGTTGTGTTTCTGGAGGGCGACTGACTTGTGTGAATGTGAACGACATTGAACTACAGGTGTCTTCCGTGCGCATGCGAAAGCTCACCGCGTGTTTCCTTCTTCTCCATTTCATCTTTATATTCCCCTTTACCCTCCCCCAGCGTAGGGTAGCCAGCGAGACACATTTCTGGTCAAAATCCCTGCCTTCTCTCTTTCTTAATTCCTCCTCCTCCTACTCCTCCTCCTCCTCCTCTTCTACTGTAAACTCCATTTTTATAAAATTACGTTTGGTGGTCTTCGTTGCATCACACTCTTAAAACAAGCTTTACACGAAACATCCACTTTCGCCAAGCCTATCCAACACGGAGTTCCCTTTTCGACGAAGGGCGTTCGGTATTTCATCATTCCCGGGATTACGTGGAAAAGCTTCTGATAAAACTGCGGGACCAAAAGTAAATGACAAGAAATGACTGCCGATACAGCTCTCGTAATCCCTCCTGCTTAAAGAAAAGCACAGTATCTTGTTTTTCTTCTTCTTTTGAAACAATAAATTAATGTTACGCATGTTGGGAAAACACGTATACCATGGTTTGGGAAACACTAAAGCAGAAACGAGGAAATTGTTCCCCTCTTCTCTTCAAGAAACATAATCTCTTCCCAGAAGCCACGCGAAATGAGTTTTATTTTCAAAACGAATAACAAATTATGCCGTGAAAACGGAGTGGAGAGGTCATGCTTAGGAACATGGAATCATATTCTAATTGGGAGCGATGTAAGAAATGACATAATAAATGTTCGCATTTTAATATCAGTGATATAAAATTTTCCTATTCTTTTCTTTTCTTTTTGCCGTATTGTTCTGTATCACGGTCCCTTCAAAGTTAAATTCGGTGCCTACTTGTCAGAAGCTACGATATTCTGCTGGTGGCCCCAGATATTCTGAGTATCTAAACTACATTTACCTTTTACATAGAATAAAAGAAAATCAAGCAGGAAAGTTACAATGAACAGTCATTCATTTCTTCGTTCTACAATTATTTTTTCTCACTAGAATTTTTTACTCGTTGCAACCAGATATTCCTTTTCCTTTATATTTTCCGCGTTGCCATCTTGCCTGATTAGGATGCGATCCCCGAGCCATCTTATCATTAAAATTTTCAGATTAGTAATGCTGAGGAACCACAAGTAAGTCTAGGAATCAGTCTTCTAATTCATTAGGAAATCACCTAGCAGGAATGTTTATTTAATTTAAGTTCTAACTTAAAGAAGGATAAAAGCAGAGAACCTACAGGTCCAGGAGCTGGGGATATTCAACGTTCTTAAAATCCTCGTGCTTTGCTCAAACTGTCCTTTTTGCATTTACCCCCACTTTAATATTTCTTAAGGTTGAGAGCAAGCACTTTTTTCTTCTTTTAAGAGATTCGCACCAAGTTTTACTCGTGTGGTTGTTTGCTATTGAAACGTGCGAAAGTTCAGCGTGCCGACCAGTGATCGATTTCGTATAACCGTTGTTAATTCGAATGTATGTAAGGTAACACTAAATTTCTAAGTTGTTTGTTTTTCGCCATAGGGTTGGCCCTTACATAAACACAAAGTGGAATAAGTTAGAGATTGGCGGTTAATTTTGTATTTCATTATTAACCGGGACTATCGAAACAGATCGGATCGTGAAAGTGTAAACAAGCCAAACTAGTATCGCTTCTCGGCCTTTTGGCCAAGATCAAAGTGCAAGCCAAACTATTCTTCTACGCCCTCTCTTTATGAAGCTCGCATGCGGAAAGTTGCACAGCTCTCAACTAACTTTTTTAAAAAAAATACGCCGTATGTGTTTTTTCTCCTGAGCTGTTCGATGCACCTCTACATTCGGAATGGCCCTAAACCTTAAATACAGGCTGGGAATCATTTGGAGAGATGAATAGATGGTTGGCAGAATAACCGAAGCTGGAAAACAGTCATTTGGATCATAAAAGCGGAATTTTGTTGGCAGATTTTATTCACAGCGTTTTCCAATTGAGAGACTGTAGTGTCGGGATGGGCTTGTGCTCGGGCGCAGAAGGGCTCGGTTACGATGGGTCACACAGTTGTAGAGGGCACGCTATGAATACGGCGAAGCTCCGAAGCCCAAGGGACGACAAATTGCGGAGCGAGAGCTGAGCAGATAAGCACAATCGTCCTTTGGCTCCGCGTAGCAGCTGACGTCATGCGAATAATCAGCGAAGGCGCATGGCTGGTGCCCAAGCTTGGTGGCAAAGGCAACCGCTGCGGATTCAGCTCATTCCTCAGGCAAGCAGGCACGCGGTCTGACGCAGGCCGATCACCCGACACCCATTGTTGCTTGCTGCACAAAAGCGCGCGGGGCGGATTGGTATATTGGTGATTGGTGGCCTAATGCAGGCACGCTTTCTTAATTGAAGTAGCAACCTAGCGCGATAAAAACACAGAAACAAGAAAGGTGGACAAGGACAAGCACTAGCCAACTAGCCCAACAATCAACTCTTCTAGAGCACTTTCTTAAATTACGGTGAACAGACACACGAATACCGCGAAAGACGCCATGTGAATGCAGTAGCCGTTAATATCATGCTATTATTATTATTATTATTATTATTATTATTATTATTATTATTATTATTATTATTATTATTATTATTATTATTATTATTATTATTATTATTATTATTATTATTATTATCGTCAAGTTAAGTCATGTCTTGACCACATCGCTGTTCGTGCGCCGAATCACACCTTGACCTCATGTATCATTTCTCAGCGACTGGCTGATCATTATTTAACCGCCTGTCGTTTTTCTCCTCAGTCTGGAACTGTTTCATCAAGGTTCAGTGATGTTAATAAGATACCCGTGTTAATAACAGATGAAAGAAAGTTGGATGCATTAGTGGCATCTTTTCACTGGACAAGTTTAATTGCGGACGATTCAGCAGAGGTAGTTTACTTAAAGATGTGCCGTAAACTAGATGAGCTCAAAAATACTTGTACGCGACAAATTACGCGTAAAAAAAGGCGGAATCATGATTGGCTTAGTCCTGAAATTTTACGGGCCATCGCGAACAGAGACTGGCTTTGGAGACGTTCCAAGCAGGCTCCTAAAAACGCAGACCTTCGCTCAAATTACAGAGCCGCCAGAAACAAAGTTGTAGCACTTATTCGATCAGCTCGACGCCTGTACTTTCAACAGCAATTCAAACGAGCATTTAAAAATCCTGCAAAGATGTGGTCTCTGATTAACCATCTTCGTGGGCAAGACGGGAATGCGCCTAGTTTTAATATTTCAGTTGAAGAGCCTGTCTCAAAAGCTGATACTTTCAATAAGTATTTCACGCTCGCAGCAGAAACGGCAGCAGCTCGACAAGGCGTTAAATGCACTTTAAAAGAATCTTTGCCAGCTTCTGCATATCTTCCTCAGTTATCAAAGGAAGATCTTGCCAGATTAGTGTTTAGCTTCAAGCGGAGTAAGGCTGCTGGAATAGATGGCATATCGGCGGCACTATTGCAACGAAATTTTGACGCTCTTTCGGACATTATGCTCTTTCTGTTTAACGACTTCTTAGAACATGCCGTCTTGCCAGAAAAGCTGAAGTCCGCTATTGTAAGACCACTATTCAAGGGAGGTCAAAAGAACGCAGTTGAGAACTATCGACCGATCTCTGTTTTGCCGATCCTTTCCCAAATACTGGAGAAATTTCTATTTGAACGCATGATGTCCTTCTTAAACAAATTTGCTGTCCTTTCAAACCGTCAATATGGTTTTATCCCAGGAAGGGGCACCATACATCTTCTAGAGGAATTTGCAGACCAATTGTACGCAGTATTTGAGGAAAACTCATTTAGCTGCGCCCTCTTTCTAGACGTAAAGAAAGCTTTTGATACTGTTAACCATACTATTCTTTTAGAAAAACTGTACTTACTAGGCTTTCGAGGTCCCTTTTATGCCATTCTCAAGAATTTTTTGAGTGGTCGTTCTCAAATTGTTAGTTTAAACAACCAATCAGAATATAGTAGCAAGCTGCCTGTGAAGGCTGGTGTACCACAAGGATCCATTCTGTCCCCACTACTCTTTAATTTATTCACTAATGACTTGAGCTTAATAACTTCCAAGTGCTCCATATTTCAGTACGCAGACGACACTGTTTTGCTCACAAGACATATAAACTACGAGACTGCAGTTAATACGTTGCAGGAAAACGTGATTCATGTAATGAAATGGTTCGCTGATAACGGAATTTCAGTTAACACACAGAAAACCAAAATAATATGTTTCAGAAATCCGCTAAAGACAGCCCTTATAGACAAAGAAGTGTTTTTACATGATCATGATTCTCTCTCTTGTCGTTGCGAACCCGTTGAATATGTAAATTCGTTCAAATACCTCGGGGTGATTTTCGATAGCAGTTTATCATGGCATGATCACTTGGCTTACGTTTGTACCAGGCTGCGGAAGGTTTCATGGTTACTCTTTAATATCAGATCTTTGGCCCCAATGTATGTAAAAAAAACTGTAATTTATGGACTTGCGTATAGTGTTCTTAGATACGGAATTACCTTATTTGCGTCATGTCCTTCCCGTTGGCATTGCCGAATTGATAGCATCTTAAAAAACATGTTAAAGAGCATTGCATATAATTGTCATATCCCTTCCGGGGCCGACATTTTCAGCTTCTTACGTCTTCCTTCATTCCATTCTCTTTTTGTACCAACAGTTGTTCATCGCCACTTTTGGAATTCAGAATTTTTAATTAAATATGATCATAACCGGAAGTTGCGAAATACCGTTCGATATGTTGTACAACGGAGTGTAACAAGGTATGGAAAGGCACGACGGTGTGCTTATGTGCCGGACATTTTTAATGGGCTACCAGAAGAACTTTTTGCTATAAACTCTATGCGGAACCTAAAAACCCATTTGAGAACACTGAGTTGATTCTTTTGTTCTTCTACAGTTGATGCTTAGACGTATGAGATTATGTATTATAAGCTTTGCTTCCTTGGAGTTAGTACGGATGTCCTTGATACTGGCTTTGTGATTGCCTTGTTTTTCTATTTCTTCAGCTGAACCTATTGTTCCTTTCAATGTTTTGCTTGTTGTTGCCATTTTGTAACCTCTGCCGCAAACTGCCGGGCCCAGTCCTTCAAGCCTCCTGTTGGCTTTGACGGGCCTGAACCTTTCTGTATCCTCTACAAAGTGGCAATAAATATTATTATTATTATTATTATTATTATTATTATTATTATTATTATTATTATTATTATTATTATTATTATTATTATTATTATTATTATTATTATTATTATTATTATTATTATTATTATATCTTTTTACGCATCGGGTGCCAAGTGGTTAGGCGATTTTACTTGGCTGATTCTGGCTTTTTTTATGCTCAGGAACGCGCATACAAAGCTTCAACTTGCTGTACTTTGCAGTTGAGTCTTCCTTCTACTTAAGGGTCATATGATATTCGCGACTAAAAGGAGAATATGAATGTCAGCCCTGCTGTGTGCAGGGCTTGCGACATTGGATGGGTTGACTAATATGATATGGAAACGACAGGAAAAAAAAGTCCGTATCCATTCTCCCATCTCAAGAAAATGTTTACGTGCTAACCATCCGGTATCGTAGTTTAGCGTTTAAGTGTGGTTTAGAAGTTCATTAAAAACTGTTTACCAAATTGATATCATACATAACTTTAGCATGGGCTGCGAATAAAATGCTAGTTACAAGTACCCAAACTCGCGTCTTCCAAACGGCTAGCGCTTTCGCATGACTGTTTCGTTGTTTGCTGTTACACGGTCGATCAGTGCTGTCCTGCCGCACTTATACAAAGAACGTGTCCTTATCACCAAAAGCTACCGTGTTATGTGCATGCATCCGCGACATCTGTTAAAGAATAACTGTAGGCACGATATTGCTGATATGCTGACAAGTATCCGTTTTTACTGCCACTTTACATATGTATAGAAAAAGAAGAAAGGTAGGAAGAGCAAGGGTTCGACAACAAAAGGAAGAAATACAATAACGTGAACTCACACATGGTGTGCAGCTTACCTTTACAGCAATGATTTCACGTCCATTCCTCCAGCATTTACCGAAATACGTGCGTAATGGTATACGTCACAGTTAAAAGCTGTGAATATTTGCGGCTAGTATTGCGCTGTGCTATTTACAAGCAAACAAAGATACTCTAGATTGGTCACATATGTCTGAGCCGGCGCAATATTGTCGACGGATACGCTTAACTTCATTTGTGGTAGGTTTTTAAATAATGGAATAGCAGACTTTTCTCGCTGTTCGTTACGATGCGCGCCTCTTTAGGCACTTGTAAGTTCACACGCATGTACAGTCGCGAGCAAAAGTTTGCGGACCACGCCCATCAGCAAAAAATTTAAATATATTCATGCGCCGCATCATGGCTTGGAATTGGTTTAATACCATGTACTGGTCAAAAAAGCGCACGTTGGCGTGTGCTCTCTATTTCAAGCGGAATGCCCATGTTGCAAAAAAAAAAAAATGTGGCACATTGGGAGCGCAGACTCATGATCGTACGCCTGCCACGCGTGCATGTGTGGTTCATTAGTTTAAAGTGAGCCGAGAGAACGTGAGCAATAAAAATGCTAGCAGAAGTTGGGCGCCATGTACAGCGCAGGAAATGTGCAGGTTATGTAAGCTTGCGGAGAACTTGTTTACATTTGCTTGACTAGAAAAACACGCTCCTGATTTACGTTCCCAATTGCAGGTGCAGTTTGTGTCTGTTTTTGCTAGAGGAATGGAACGGAGGTGAAAGGCACAAGCCATATAAGGCCCTAACGTATTCACTGTGAAGATAGCCTAGATCAATTAAAATACTTTAAAAAGATGCTTCGGTTTGTTAGCAGCTCTGGCAATAATTACGCATTAAAGTTCAACTCATGCTTGCGGAAACTCAAGTTTCCCTCTTATATGTGAAATCACAAAATGATTAGACAGCCGCTGTACGGATTTTAATGGAAATTGTTGCATTTAATACAAAACAGAAAAGATTATACCGATGGTTAGACAAATTTTCATACAGGTCGCCAATTTTTAAGAAGAGAGTACGATTGATGGGGTTAAAGAAATACCAGGAAAGTTCACAACTCCACGACTCTTCACCAAAAACGGATGCCACAAATATGTAAACCACGTCTGCTAGACCATCCGAAGCTGACGAACATAACGAGTAAGTAGACAGCCCTGGGCAAATTGACATGTTGTTCATGTGGGTTCTGAACAAGGAACGCTAGTCACAAGTAATAATATATTTCGTAACGGTGTAGAATATACAAACTTTTCCTCCTTTAGACGTACCAGCAAATGTACCTATAGTTCATGCAACCGTGATAACGTTTACTTTATTGCCGAGCTCCAAAGCAAGAACTTGACGCTTCACCTTCTTTTTTCTAACTCTACAACTTTAAACAAATTCTGTAAAAAAAACATCGTCAAAATAAAAATTGTTTTCTGCAATCTGCATACAAGGTGTCCCAGCAGAAGTTAGCCAAGCTGTTCAATGAAAAAGCAAATTTAATAACACGGTGCAAGAGACGATCTTCAGACGTAAGTTTATTAGTCACCAGACCTATTACGACAGAACACCGTAGGATATAGAACTGTGTATTTCATCGTGTTTTTTTTAAATACATCTTTTTCGTTGAACAGCTTGGCTACGATACCTGGGATAGACGGTATTTAAAAGTTTGCTTGTAAGTGCAGCAAACTTCGCCAAATTCAGTGCAGTGGATGGCCGCTTTACCTTGTATTTTGGTGAGCAGTTCCCGACATAAATTCTGCTCCCAAGCGTGCTGAAATCACAACCAGTTACATCGCAGTTCCCACAGATTAAATTCAGTATTTGTTGATGTATTACGTGTGATCTTGGTATGCTTTAATTTTGTTTCTTCTATTTTTTTCTCGTAACTAATGTCAGCTCATATAGCTGCTTTTAATACTTTCATTTTCCCGTTATTTTCATAAAGACCCCACTTGGGTGTGTAAGTAGTCAAATTACAGCAGTTGTTTTAATGAAAATATTTAAATTGGATCATTCGGTTTTACATGCCAGTACCAGAAGATAATTATGATACTTGCTGTAGTGTGGGATTGGTGATTAATTTTGATCACCTGGTATGACTTAACATGCACCTAGATCTAAGTTAGCGAGCATATCTTTTTATTGTTATTATTATTTCGCCTCTATCGAAATGTTGCCCCTGCGACCAGTATCGAACCCACCACCTCATGTTCAGCAGCGGAACGTCATAGCCACTGGACTCACGCGGCGGGTCACAGTTGTTTAACAAATGAACGCCTATTAGTTGAGTTGCAGGATTCCTGGATACCTTTCTTCATTAATGCAGACGAATGTTGCAACCACTTTCGTGTTATGTTACTAATTACTTATCTCGACTTGCTATTGTGTATCAACTCTTTAATCATCTCCTCCGTAATCCTTCCGGCCTTGATAGTCACAGGAAGAAAATGGAATGCAGCTGTTCTTAGAAACCGATTGCAATTGCCATTCATGACCATATAGACCAATGGACAATGAAGCCAAGGAAAGCATAGGGGAAATTAGGTGCGGTGTTAAATTTAAATTTAGAAAATATTAAGGAAAAGGGAATTGAATGCGGACAAAAAGTTAACTTGCCACCGGTCGGGTACCTTACCCACAACCTCCGATTAACAAAAATCGAGCCCCTCGGTTCCAGTTTTGCCTTTCTAGCGATTTTGTCGTTCGATACAGCGACTTTCTTGTCTGTTTAGGGACACAATCTTAAATTTATGGACCGGTCAGTTTTGTTAGCGACGAGACAGAACAATTGGCAATATTTTGGCGACCTTAAAAGTTGCCTCAAAAATAGCCTTCTGGAACGCACTTCTTTATTAAGAATGTTTTCGCGGGCAGGGCCAAGCATGGTCGACCCCATTTGACCCGTACGCGTCCCGGTCCGTGGCGGTCCGGGGTCCATCGTCTGGGTACACCTTAATTAGCAGCCGAAATAGGCTCTCCAAATTTCTCCAAGATTCACAGATGCACTCGCACAAAATGCGTTCTTTTTTACAGCAAAGCTGTATGACTACCCCCAACGCATTTTTGGAGTCCGTGGACAAAATTCCACCAATCACAGCGGGAGGTGCGCGCCGTGGGCGCCGCTGGGTTCCTTGTAGCACCACGATATGGCGCTCGCCTCCACGCATCCGCGGAGGCGAGCGCGGAAACGAGCGCAACAATTTAGGTTTGAAATTTAGAGTTAGGAAGGGGACAATTTAGGTTTGAAATTTAGTGTTAGAAAGACAGGTGTTATGGTATTCAATGAAAACAGTGAACAGACAGTGGCGATCCAGGGCCAGGATATACCTCGGGTAGCAGAATATAAATACATTGGTATATAGACAAACGAAGGCAATATATATGGAAACACAGGATATATGGAAACACAGGAAAAAAAACAATAACAGTGAAGGAAAGAGAAATGCAGCCATAATGAAGCAGAAAGCGCTGTGGGGATACAATGGGTACGAGGTGCCCCGAGATGTGTGCACAGGTGTAATAGTTCCAGGACTTCCTTTTGGAAATGCGGTTGTTTGCTTTAAATCAGGGATGCATTCAGGACTGGATGTGAACCAAAAGTCAATGGGTCAGCCTCGCATTGGGCGCTCACGGGAAAACTACAAATGAAGCTGTGCAGGGTGATATGGGCTGGACTAGTTTTGAAGTGAGGGAAGCTCGCAGTAAAATTGAGTATGAAGAACGACTGAGGAATATGGAAGAAAGTAAATGGGCTGGGAGAGTGTTGAGGTATCTGTACAGGAAAAACATTGATTCACAGTGGAGGAAAAGGACTAGGTAGCTTACCAGAAAGTATGTGGGCTGTAGGGTGGGCAACACAGCAACAGAGAACGTCAAACAGAGAGTCAGAGAGGCCGAAATAATCTCATGTGTGGCGGCAATGGAAAAGAAACCTGCAATGAGTAACTTCTTAAAAGGAAGAAGCGAAATCGGAAAGAAACAATTTATGATAACTCAAAGGGAAGCTCATTACTTTTCGAAGCGAGATCGGGATGCCTTAGAACACGCACCTATGAAGCGGACGAAGGAAGTAATAAGAAGGAAGAAGAAGCATGTGCTTGCTGCGGTAAAGCTAGGGAAACTATGGAGCATGTTTTATTAGAATGTGAAGATGTCTACGCATCGGTCAATTTAGGCACCACTGGCCTCCTTGAAGCCCTTAGGTTCAACAAGAGCAGTGGTAAAGTAAACATGTCCGCAATAGGGATTAGTAAGAGGCGATTGGCGGATTGGGGCAATAAAAGTAGGGAAACGACAAAAAACGGAGACTTGCAGTTGTTGTACGTAACGGAGAAGCACAGTTGGCAACAGGGGATCAGAAAATTTGGTTGTGGGAGTCCATAGTGTTTTTTTTTTCTTTTTTTATTGTTTAACCTAGGTAGGACATTAGGCAGTACAATAGCAAGAGCTTGGTGGCGCAACCCACCGGCCCGTTTCAAAGGGGACGCTCATAACAGCCATCCATCCATCCATCCATCCATCCATCCATCCATCCATCCATCCATCCATCCATCCATCCGCGGCAGTGGCGGCGCCGGCCGTGCGGAAAAACCAAAAAAGGAACCAGGAAACTCGCCTTCGCGCATGGTGTTCGCCGGAAGCGTTTCCCAGTATAGATTACCGTTGCATAAGCTGCACTTGGCCGGGAAACGGCAGCTGTAGCACGCGAAGTAGGGAGTGACATAACTACACTTATGTAAAAAAAATAACCATTCTAGGAACTGATTTCATTTGTGTTCTGATAGCGCTACGGAAAGGCAACGTACAGTTAGGGCTCACGAAGCGCCGACGATGAGCGCGGACGGGCACAACATCAATATGCATAACCGCATCCTGCTGCGGTTCCTGCCCAAACCAAGCCACGCACAGTTAGGACGACTGAAAAGCAGCGCGAATAGGATGAGCGACAAAAAGAACAGCAACGTCAATATGCACAACGGCAGGAACCAGTTCAGGGCTATGTCACACTGGTTATCGGATAAGGTGACACCACAGCGTCGCTGACCAACCACCTTTACAGCGTGGAATGGAGTCCATATATCTTTTTTTTTTGTATACGGAATCAACTTCAATTGGTCTCATCGAACGCTCCGCGCTCAGCACTCTCACTTAATGCGTTTGGTTGGTGCGCATATGCAAATGAGATGATTTAGAACGCAGCGCGTGCAGAATAAGATAGGTCGAGTGTAGAAAGGCGTATACATAAGAGCGGCTGGGCTTTTTTACACGAGCTTGAACAGACTGATTTTTTATCGCGTGGATTATAAACAAATAAGTACTACGAAGAGCTTTCAGGTAGATCAAGCAACGGACGCGTAGTATTTGACCTGCATAAAGGTCACGTATTTGCCTTCTCCGTGCAAATTAGTGCGTCTTGCAGAATTCTTCTATTCTTTCAGGAGCGCCGAGAACTAGAAAAATTTCAGACATAATTTGGACCAAGTACCTTTGCGTGCTCCAGTAGAAATATCAGATTGCTTGTGTTCCTTTGACCTGTGCTGCATTTGAAACCTCACAATCTGAGGGTATACGCCAAAATTCAGCTGTCATGGTCCGTTGTTATGTATAAGTATAATAGTAAAGCAAAGACGTGCCTTCCACTGCTGGTATATACATTGTTTATTGCCCGCTCAAAAGGGCCTCAGAGAAACATGAGACGTTTTGGTAAACGATTCACGCCATGCTAGCGTACGTTATAGTGTTCCAATAGCGCGTACGTTACCTAAAGTTTACGGAAAAGTTCTAGCGACAGTTTTTGCGAACTTGAGCCATAATTTAGCCGAAATTTAACATCTTTTATTTTCTAACTTTAGTGACACGCTTCAAAAAATTATGGCAACACTTCTCGGTTCCCCTTCTTTTCGTTGTAGTTGCCATGCAGCTTTTTCTGTCTGTCCTGTGAAAATGAAACTGTACTTGTGCTACTCATTGTACGCAACGTTCGCTCCCTCACTTCGGAGACCGCTGCTGTTGCAACAGATCGGACGCGTATGCTCCCTATGCATGGCCATTCTCAGAAACGCAGATCGAGTTACTTCAACATTTCGCCATAACCAGAAGTTCTCGTGAAGGACGTATTGCGGAGAAGAGACGAAGACGGCACTCATTTAATTTGCCAGACGCGACACCCATTTCTTGCAGCTGTCCCCTTGGTTCGTCGTCCAATGAGATCCGCCTGAGGCAACACCCGCATAACTGAGCATGACCCCTTGCGACAGACAACCTATAAGATTTCGCTCTCATATATGGAACCGTGAATAGGCTGCAAGTGATTCGAAAGAACGTGTGTTGTCATAGATAGATAGATAGATAGATAGATAGATAGATAGATAGATAGATAGATAGATAGATAGATAGATAGATAGATAGATAGATAGATAGATAGATAGATAGATAGATAGATAGATAGATAGATTGAGTCCTTGAATGCTCATGGCCACATTCATTACAGAGGTGAGGGCTAAGAAAAAACAAAGTGAGATTAGTAATTAGTAGCCTAACACAAAAGGGGTTGAGACACCACTGCCCACACCCACACATGTGCATTCGCGGTAGAAGTATCCAAGCATCTTGGATATTCACTATTATTTATTTGTTAAGCAACTGCTGCAATCCCGCCACTTATGATAGTCTCTCGAGGAAAGGGGGTCTTTAGGGTACAACTTGAAAGTATTAAAAGTAGCTAAATGACCAAATTTTAGGCACATGTGCACATACAAACATACATACGCATACGCACGCACATACACACACAAGGGCAGAAGTTCGCATGGAATACGTGCACAAAGAAAGCCTACTGAAAGACAACATAAAATATTTTATTACCATAGGCGGCCGACCAATTTGCAAAGAAAGAGTTGTGAATACGGGCCTTGCATTCGTTTGCGAATATGGTCATGTTTCTACGAAGAAAGACTCGTTTACTGTTGCAAACTTACTTTACTGCCCCAGTACTTGCTACTTTAGATAATTCAAAAGCCGTTCTTGCTGGATAAGCAGGTTTGGTTTTTTTTATACATTCTTCTAACGGTTCAAAAAATGAGCACCACACAAAGTGAGTGGAGCGTTTGGCGTATTTTTGTTCTGCCTGTTTTGGCACTGTTAAAAATATTTGCTATTGAAGAGTAAGTTATGTTTTTAAAGTATTTCATTACGCTTGGATAAACAAACTTAGACACGTAATATTGGCCCTCGTTGCGGCGTTCGATTCCTGCTTCTACACGTGATGAGAAACAAAGCACTAATCAAAACTGGAAGTGGCCATGCAGTCACATTTCTCGCGTGATCTGTGGACTTTGAGGAGCGACCTATATGGTTAAGGTGGTACTGGGACTTCTTATAAGCACCGCACGGAAATGTACCACATGAGCCGATGTTAGGGTTGAATTTCCAAACACGGTGGCCGCTTTTTTATGAGGACAAAATGCAAAAAGGATCGTGAACGACGCTACGGGTACACGCTTAAGAGCTTCGGGGTGTCGAAATTAATCACGAAACTCCAAAATAAAGCGCCTTTTATAGCCCGTGTGCTCACTGTGGACGTCAAACCCCAAAATTCGATTGCTGCACTGTAGGGAGAGGACTATCATTCACCCAAGAAAAACACTGCTAAAAGAGCAATGGCTTTGCTACCTTGCTTTATCTGTAGCTGGCTTTGGTAACGATTCTATATTTATTCGCAGCTTTGGGCTCAACGCTCCATTTCATCGTTTTTGAGCCTTTGGGTTTCGCTTTGTACTTAAATTCATTCGTATAGCCAGAGAAGCTGTTGAAGTGCAGCGACGAGGCGGGAAAGTAACGAACTCATGATTACAGTCTAAGCAAGCTCTGGATATTGGAGATTCCATTTCGGTCCGCAGTTTAAGAGATTCGTATAAGACGGGGGAATTTCGTTCCCTTATCGCAATTTACGCAAAAGAAAAAAAAGAATACAGCTGACAGTTGTGACTGCCAGAGCGAAGCGCAATACAAGGCGCCTGAGCCGTGACACTGTGGAGCAATCTTTTGCGGTAACAGCGGAGAATCCCTATTTTCCAAATGAACTGAGAATCGGCGCGGATGGCGTACGTCCTGCGTGGATCTGGAGAGCGGCGGTCCTTAGATTTGTCCTGTTGCTCTCCTTTCCTCTTTCCTTTTTCCTTCCCACCTTCCTATCTTCCATTTCTGTGTTGCTGTGACCTCCCTTCAGAAGAGTAGGCAGGCGTTGTGCCCCTTCCGGTGGCAGTTGCCAGCCTGCTCCTCGCTTTCCCTTTCCTGTTATCTGTGTATACGTGTATATGTGTTCAAAACAAATAATAATAATTATACGTTGCGTGTCGCTCGAGATTAAGTTTGCTGCCTTGCGCTTAGTGGCGTCACAACCCTTGGATTCGGCAAAACGGTACAAAATGAAACCGACACCGTTACATTTTTGCCCGCGCTTTTTTCTATTTATAGCCAGCTACTCGTAATTTATTTAGTCTAAAGATTCAGCTGCACCGCCAACAGAGTACTCGCCTTATGGCTTCTCTTCTACACCATGTGGAAATTAGAGTGAAGTCGTGGTTCTATGTTGAATAGATATTGCCATGTGATATTACCATAAGAAAAAGAATAAAAGAAAATCGAACTATGCCATGTGCACATTCGGACACTCTGGTGGTATATTCTTGACTGCCACAACCGTGTATCACTGGCTAAGAGCATGCCAAACAATAAAACTCGTGAGCTGTTCAAAGTGAAATGGTGCGTTCACAGTCAAGAACAACTTTGTTCAAATTGTCGTTAGGGCAGAACTTTTGCTGACCAGGACGTGAATGTCAAGGTGAAGGATGGTCATCGCAGCTGTGGTGTCCATGTGTAATGATTTTGGCACACATGTCATTGCTTGCAGAGGAACGCGTTTACGTCACCCACTCTTCTACTAAAGAACTCCGACTACGAATAAATATTCGGAAAAACCCATCTCATGATGACTGACGATGGTAATGAGTTTAACATTTAGTTTATATAGTGATACAATGTATTGCTATCGTCGAAACGAGCTATTTATAACGTGTGTCACTGCAGCGGGACTCATATTTTGGGCTTTCCCTAAGAGCACCGGCGCAATCTAGTGGTGCTGTCGCGAAGCCTGCGCGTGGCCTTTGATGTGCTTGGTGCGTGCGTACGTGCGAACCCTGGGAAATGAATCATGCAGCAGCCGAGCTCCTCTCTGGCGCTTCTTTCTGGGCATTCTGCGCCATCTAGTGGCGCTGCCGAGAATTCTGCGCGTCGCCTCCGAGACCAGAAGCATGGCGCTCCGGTGCCTGCGAACACTGTGAATTGTTCCCTCGCTTTCCTCACACCCAGTGACACATACACAGTGATCCAAGTTACACGGTGATTCAAGTTACAGTGACCCAAGCGGAGAGCAAAGAAAGTTGCATAAAGCTTTTTTCAAAAGAGAAATTGTCATCCACTCCACTGTAGCAGAAAGCTATTAAGGAAACCCTTATGTGTATCTCAGAAAAAAAGCTTTGCCCTTGAAGAAAAAATATGTTCTGGGCCGAAGATCGAATCTGGGACCAACGTTTTTCGGGGCGGTCGCTCTGCCATCTGAGCTAACGAGGAGGCTAGCGTACCTTAGTGCGAGCGTGATTTGATCGACAACTCGAAACACAGGGACACCGAATAGGGCAAATCAGTTCTGCAGGCGCCCATACAGCAGTGAAACTTTTTTGAAAGGGAAAAATTTCACCCTGCCGACTGTAGCACAAAGCTACAAAGAAAACATGTACCTGTTTCTCAGAGAGCCGTTGGCCCGGGGTTCAATTCCCGGAATAGGACTAATGTTTAACTGCTAAGCTTTGCATCGGAGAAACCCGCACGGGTTCCCTTATAATAACATCTTCGTGAGGGCTAGTTGGTTCATCGTTAGAACTGTTATGAAACAGCGCGACTGAAACAAGGACGCCCTGAGAAAGAAATACCAGAGAACAATCGCTGGTTTCTCTTGTAGTTTCGTGCTACAGTCGGGTGGATGACAATTTCCCGTTTCATGAACCTTCCTCCACCTTGCAGGTTTCAGGAGAGCTAATTTGCCATAAGCTGTTGTATAGCTATACCATATAGGTAGAGAACGGTGTTCACTGACTTAAAAGTTAGTGAACACCGTTTTCTTTTCTTGAGGGGAGGGGGAGGAGGGGGGGCGACGGAAGGAATATGCGGGAACCTGGTCGTACGCTATCCTGATGTGTGTTTGGGAAGGTGTTGAATATAGCAGTGCCCTCTGCTATAATCACCAGTCTCCTTTTTCGTACCACTTCCTTTAATTTTTCCCGAATGATAAAGTAAATCAATAGTAAGAAAATACCTTGTTTCGAGTAACATCGCTGCTGGACATGGATGACAGAAGAAGGGGTCTCAAAAAAGAGCCACACGAAGGGGACAGCCACACCACGTGTACGTAGCTCCCCCTCCCCTCCCCCCCTCCCCCTATGAAAGAAAGAAACAAAGGCCCCCATTAAAACGTCCACATGAAATAAAGGACGATAGAAACACAAATTTCTGTGCGATACGTTGTAGTTTAAGAATTAATCTCCTCTGGCGTACTGAAGGTAAGCGGTCCAAGAACGCCTCAGAAGCATTGTATAATCTCAAACTAAGCTTTTATTCTCATGTTGTTGTTTCATATAAGCGAGTGCAATACCTCGCGGCCGAGGAAGAGCAATTCGTCTATAGCGAAGGTGCACTTCTCGGATACGGTGAATTTTTCACGCACATACATTGTATAATCTCAAGCTAAGCTTTTATTCTCATGTTGTTGTTTCATATAAGCGAGTGCAATACTGCGCGGCCGAGGAAGAGCAATACGTCTATAGCGAAGGTGCCCTTCTCGGATACGGTGAATTTTTCACGCACATATGTCTGCCGAGCTTCTAGTTACCGCGCTCTTAAGTTGAAAATAAATGCCTCTCTGAATAGTTGCGCCTTAAAGTAGCTTTCTTTTTACTCTGGTGACGCTTCTTTCGTGTTGCCTCTGGTTTCATTCACCTGCTGTTCTACGCAACGCCGTTAGGCCTTCAGCTCCTATGCGTTTTTTTTTTTTTAATCCTTGGTTCACCTTTATTTTCTCGCTGGCTCAATACGAGGCGCACTTCGTTTTCTCACTCCTTTTAGATGTTTTCTTGTTTTACATTAAACCTTCTGCTGCCAACGATAATCGCGGTTCGCTAAACTTCACGTCAATGGCCTCAGAACTAGTCTCTCGCTCAGCGAGTCTCAGGTTATTACTATTATTATTATTATTATTTGTTTTGAACACATATACACAGTTAACAGGAAAGGGAAAGCGAGGAGCAAGCTGGCAACTGCCACCGGAAGGGGCACAACGCCTGCCTACTCTTCTGAAGGGAGGTGAGAGCAACACAGAAATGGAAGATAGGAAGGAGGGGAGCAAGGAGGAAAGGAAGAGCAGGCCAACAGAAACAAGCACGCCAACACAGCACGTCTGAAGCTCATGTGAAAAAAAAAAGAAAATTAGGAATGGTCGAAACGTGACGGGAGGGATCAGTGAAGGGCCTGAACGTACCCAGTTAGTCTAAGCCGCTCAACTGGAAATAATGGTACGTTAAAAATGGATAACAAGTCGCGCTAACTAAAACTCCGATCGCCATTAGGAAACGTTACTTTGAACAGTTACTGTCCGCCTACGCGCTTAAAAGCGGTAATCAACAAGAGAGATAGAGAGAGAGAAAGAAAACTATTCGACTTTATTGCAAAAGGTTTCGCATAGCCAGTCTGGTTATAAAAAAGAGGATAAAAAAAAGAAAAAGTAAACAGCGAAGCGGATGGCAAGGGCAAAGCAAGGTAATATTTTATTAGCAGACCCCCGATACTTTCAATGCCAAAAATGACCGTACGTGAATACTGTCTATGGCTATGGTAAAAAAAAAAGAAATTATTGTTGGACGTTCTACAATGTTGCTTACAACACCGTTCGTTGAATCAATTTACTTTAATTTAACTTAGTGCGCACGAAGACTGTTGTGCTACCAGTGTCTGAAAAATCTACTGCTTCTTTTTCACCTGTTGATTTAATTTCTTTACTAGCTTATCCCATCATCATATTTACGAATTCGAATGTGACCATCTCTTTATTTGAAAATTACCCCTTGAAGGCGTACCTACTTAACAACTCTTGAACTATCTAAAGAAAACTGTCTTAGGGGACCAGGACATGTTGAAACGGTAGAAACCGATAATGGAAGGTAATAAGCTTAATATTTCGTACGCTGCTGTGCAAGAGTCTTATTTAATTTCTAATCTTAAACAAATAGCTCCGGGTTTTGTGGGAATGTAAAAGAACGATAAAGCGAGGCACTGTTTCTTCAACGATATCTATGGCCTTAAAAACTCAGACAGCTACCGCCTTCTCTTTCATAATGCATAATACGATGACTGCATCACAAATTGTCCAAAAAAAGCTACCCCATGCCTTGTCCAGTTGTAGTAGCAAATGAGGGTGTAACTAAACTATGCCTCGGATAAGTATTCCTTAATAACGGTACGATCTGCAAATCTGACCTGGCATCGCGGGATTGCACTGCTGAAGCCCCTTAAGCCCACAGAGTCTTCTATCCATTAAACAACAAATCATGTAAGCATTTGTATATAAAAGTGTCAAACGCCCAAGAATCTCGTCCAAAAAATACTTGCTTATAGTCAACGGCCTTTTTCATCCCGATGTCACTACGGGTGACGTTGGCAGCGAGTCATGCCGACTGCCAATTGCGCAGATCTGCGCACGACTTTTGCGAATGAAGCGTAAACTACGAACGTTGCGCAACAAATGCAAACTAAAAAGAACATACAACGATAAAGAAAGAAAAAAAAGATATAACCTTTTGGCTTGCATAGAGCTCTATTTTCGTACAGCGCACTGCAATCGTTTTCCACCACAGAGCGCGTATATGGTCAGACAACACAGTTCGCTTGTTTGTCTGGGAAGCCGTCGCGATCAAAGGACAAAACAAGGCCCTGTCTGGAGAAAACATGTAGTCGTATGCGTCAAACTGCAAGCTATACATTGAAGATTGTGTGTTAGAGACACGTTTTATGTCATGTACGTACACATTTTATTTTCTCCAAAATAACATATTCACTGCTCTAATAATTTAAAACCGATGAAGGACGGTGTAAGGTTTCTGTAGCCGAATTAGCTACAGCAGTAGAGAGAGCACTGTGATCTAAAACGCGCATACCTTGAGCAATTGAAAGGCATAAACCGATTTCAGCTCTTGGTAACCATACGGAAATACACAAGGCAACGAAAGAGAGAGAGAGAGAGAGAGAGATAGAAAGAGAAAGAAAGGAAAAGGAAAGACAGGGAGGTTAACCAGAGATTATCTCCGGTTGGCTACCCTGTACTAAACTAACTAACTAACTAACTAACTAACTAACTAACTAACTAAACTAACGAATACGGGCTAGCCTGCGATAAACGTTAATTAATTGGTGTATCTGTACTCGAAAAACAAAATGCAGCTTTTTAGCAAAAGAACACTTGATTCATAGCTGTCACAATTGCGAAGCGATACCGGCTCTGTGAGTGCAATGTGTTCAGGAAAAGCGTGAATACAAGCGTACTTGTTTATTATTTATCTTGTTTTAATGCATTTTGCATGCACAGTTCGCACGTATGGTCATATGCAAGCGATATGCGATTACCGAACACGTGGTGACATGCGAGCCTTCGTGTCGTTAGTCATGATGCTAAATTGAGAGAGACACGTGTATGTAAAGTTTTCTTTGCTGCAATGACAGGGAATATTTATAACCGGGAAGTACTCTCAATTCCATCTCCTCGACACAAGTCTACAAGTTTGGGCTTGCTTGTTCGTGTTCAACGCCATAAAAACCGCATAGAAGACAAGATCTTCTTATTTCTTTACCAATGCCTACTGCTGCCGAAAGTATACAAACTCTCCCCATGTTGCCGTTCTTTCTCAGACTTCTGTTTTTTTTTTTTTCTCGCATTGCACAGGATACTGGCTGAAGGTCAAGCAACGCAGTACCTTGTGGAATAAATACGTGAGTGAACGTAGAAATATATAAATTGATCTCTAAAAGGCTGTCGGAACTGGCGCGCTATGATTGGACATACCTGGCTGCATTCGTACGCCAAGCTTTTGCCCGACGGTAGCCCCGGCTTGTCATCCGTTATCGAACCGGCGTGCACGTGCGTGTGTGCGTGCGGGTTTCTCGTGACGCGACGCCGTCATGACAGCGCGACATCGAGCGCAGTCGGCGCGGCTCGCCGTCGTCTCGCGTCTCGTTCGCCGGGAAATTGAGCTGATTCTTGGCGCACTCAACGAACCGTGTCTCCGTGATGCCCAAACGGCGCACGCGCGCGGATTCGTGGAAGACGTATGCGCGCATGAATTTCGCTGGCGCTGCGAGCTCAGGGTCTGCGGCGACGATGATAAGTTTTACGACCGGGCCGCACCGTACACGAGAGTGGGAGCACGTCGGGATATGAAAGGTACGCTTACGAGCATCGCTTGCTGCCTCCCAGAGGCGGCAGCACTCGGTGATTTCGGGGTGGGGGCTGCACCTAGAATGTTTTTATTTGTTTTTGCGCGTGTATGCTCGTTTGTTCTTGCTTTTCGCTTTGCAGGCTCGCGGAGCTGTAGCTATTCCTATGCGAAAGTGGGATATGCGAAATCTGAGTAGCTGCAAGTAGATGATAAGATGGATGGGAAACACGGTAAGCTGAAGTTCGGAGCGGGCAGATTCGATGGATGGACGGCGTTGCAGACACCGCAGCAAGTCGTTCGATAGGGAATGCGGCGATGACTTGGCCGCGCAAAGAGAAGAGAACAGCGTCGGAAACGAATTGCACAGGAATGACATGCGCTTTCATATATGTAATTTTTCATCTTTCTTTCCTGTGCTGTTTCTTTATGTATACAGACATTTGGCTAGGGTATTGGCAGTAAAATAACGGAGAGGGTGGTTACAAACATATGTCAAAACGTTCGAAGTTGCCTAAACCGATCATAATACGGGTTGTTTTAGGAAATTGAAGATAACTGCGACAAAGAAGAATAGCGCGTGGATATGCAGAAGGATGTAGTTTCCTACCATAATTGTTGGTAAAAAAATGTAGCGGCTACATTTCATAAAATGTTAACGGTCACACTTCGACGTTTACTAACTTGTGCTGCTGCAGGTCTACACTTTGTGTGTAAGACTTAGTTTGTTAATATTATTATAAGGCTATTCCTTTTGGCGATGGGATAAGCAGATTCAGTTCTTCCCGCTATAGTTTTCCCCGGCAGTTTTTTGGAATGTTATGCGATGTGGATGTTCCTCGTTTTTCTATTAAGGCACTCAACTTTAAGTATGTGTTATTTCTCTCAAGTATTATACATGCCATTTCAAGCCGTCAGACTCCGATAAATAGGACTCTGTGTCAAGACAATAGAGATGTACATTATGTTACGGCACAACCAAGAGTGGGGCCAATCAGAAGAGGGCGATTTCACGTGTAGAGGTGGAATCGGTCTCGACAGCTATCTTGTTTATGCGTCATAGTCTCTCTTGCAAATATTGCATATGTGACTTCTGCAACGTAACAAATTGGTGGAGGTTCTGGGTAAAAAGGACTGCAGGAGCCATGGCTTCAAGTTCTCGCGGCGCTATCTGCGTCAGGTGATGCTCGCTGCACTCCTAGCTTGTCGCCACAAGTGGATGTCGCAGCTGCGTTCGGAAGTCGGGCGAACGGCATTGCAATGCGGCGGCTCTTGGCCGGCTCAAAGTGTTGACAGTCTCTTATGATGTCCTGTACTGTTTCACAATTTCTGCACATGAGCAGGCGGAAAGCATCGTCAGCGATCCCCTTCAGTACATTCACAACATTGTCTGACTCAGTCACATCGCTGTTGGCCTTACAGCACAGAGCCCATACGTCCTGCATGTAAGAGACGTATGATTCTGTGGACGTCTGTGTGCGGATCGCTAGTTCTCTCTTAGCGGTGCTCTTCCTCCCGGCGTTACGGCCGAACAAGGCCCTCAGCTTGTGTTTGCACGTGTCCCAATCGTTAAGCTCTTCCTCGTGGCTATCATACTACATCTTCGCCGTGCCTTGTAGGTTGAAGGCCAAGTTAACCAACATAATCGTCGGATCCCATTTGCTGTGGGCATTTATACGCTCATACGCGGCGATATGTTCCAAGTCGAGGCGGTCGGTTCCGCGAAACGTTCCTGGGTCCCGTCGCTGAGCCAGCACAGCCGTCGAGGCCGTATGCGTTGATGTCGGCTGCGTCATGTCGGGCCCCTTTCATCTAACACGTCTATTAGCTATTCTTGCTGTTTTCCAACGCGCCGGCCTGCAATAGAACTCACCAAGTGTCACTTTAGATTTCGTCAAATTACCGTTCTTGGCCATCTCGTCACTGCCGCTGGCGTTCAACTCGTCCCTGACAAGCTTCGCGCTGTCCGCAACTTTCCTGTTCCATCTTCCACCGCAGACGTAAGAAGCTTTGTTGGACTATGCTCGACTTTCCGTCGTTTTATCCAGAATTTCGCCAAAACCGCTCGACCGATCAACGACTTACTTAAGAAGGACGTTGCTTTCACATGAGGCCTTGCTCAAACCAAAGCCTTCTTTACCCTCGTACGCTTGCTCACGGCTCCCCCATTGCTGGCCCATTATGAACCATCTGCCTCCCTTGAATTTCACACGGATGCCAGCGGCCATGGAATTGAGGCTGTACGTGTTAAATGGCAACGTAACGCAGAGCGTGCAATTGCATACGCCAGCCACTTCCTGTCACCCGCCAATAGAAATTTTATAATTACCCGTACGGGAGTGCCTGGCATTAGTTTGGGCAGTTGCCAAATTCCGCCCCTACTCGTACGGCCGCACATTTTCCTTTGTTACCGATCACCATGCCTTGTGCTAGCTCTCCTCACCTAAAGACCCTACTGGATGATTGAGTAGATGGGCGCTACGGCTCAAAGAATATTAATTTCCTGTCTTATACAAGTCAGGCCGTTTGCACAAGGACGCCGACTGCCTCTCCCGCCATCCTGTCGACCGCAATAAATATAATATGCATGACACAGACTCTTGCGTCGTGGTCATTTGTGATCTGCCCGACATCCGCACTGAACAAAGGCGTGATGACTGCTTACGTGTTCTCATCGATCGTCTCAATTCTGGACATATGCCGCCCACGCTGCGCATGTTCGTGCTCTGCGACAATGTTCTCGAACGTCAAAGCTTATACCTTTAAGGACCAGAATTTTCACTCGTTGTACCACTTCATCTCCGAACTCATGTTCTGGAGGAGTTGCATGAAGCCCCTAGTGCAGGCCACCTCGGCGTTTCGCGTACACTTACGACGACGTACGGCACTGATTTTACTGGACAGGCCTGTACCGCTCTGTGAACCGCTACGTTGCAGTCTGTGCGCTCTGTCAGCACCGCAAGAAACCTACTGTGCTGCCCGCTTGACGCCTTCACCCCATCGATGTACCCTTAAAACCATTATTCGCGTCGGTCTCGACCTTCTCGGCCCTTTTCCGCCGTCAAAATCTGGCAATAAGTGGGTCGTTGTCGCGACTGATTCCTCGACCCGGTACGCGATCACGCGAGCTTTGTGCACAAGCTATGCGACAGAGGTGGCAGATTTTCACTCCAAGAAAAGCTTACACCCTTTGAGTCCCATCTTTCCACCCAATAAACGTCATCTGTCTTGTCCGCATTTCCTTTCTTTAACGCTGCGAGCCCGGTACTTCCCAGTAACGAACGGCATGCGCATTATCTCAGCATGACATAGCATTGCCGACAGGAAAGTAGCGGGCGCGGCGTTTTCAAGAAAGGAAATCCAAACAAGGCATATGACGATTATCGTTGTGTGGCAGATATACACCCCGAAGGGTGGAAACTTTTTTTAGAGCGTTCGTGTTACATGACGTCATATTACATCATGGCGCACCCTGGCAGCTCCTCACTGATCGCGGCCGCACCTTTTTGTCCCGAGTAGTTGAAGACCTATATATACTTCGGTCCTGTTCTGCCGAGCACAAGCTTTCCACCGCCTACCAGCCCCAGAGAAACGGACTTATGGAGTGGCTGAGTCGCACGTTCACAGAAATGCTTGTCTATGTACGTTTCTGACGACCACAGTGGTTGGGGCAGCAGGTTACCCTTCGTGACCTTCGCCTATAATTCGTCCCGTCACGAGACCGCTGGCTTTTCACCCTTCTACCGGCTGTTCGGCCGCCACCCTTCTTTGCGCTTAGACATACTGCTTCCTTCCTCGACGAACGCTCCTACTGAATATGCTCATGACGTCTTCGGCCGGGGCTCACATGGCACGCCGGATTGCCGGCTCTCGCAAGTATTGTAAATGCATCTTTGTATATGTGACTTCTGCGACGTATCAATATTTTTAAAGGAATCTTCATTCGCAGCCATTTTTACCAATAAACTATGAGCATGTCAGCGAGCAGCGGTACGTACATTCAAACTGCGGCTCAAGATATTCACTGCATCAAGATATAAATTTCATCACAAGATATCCACCCTACTACTGCTAAGCATCTCATCCGAAAGAAACTCAGAAGCCACTGGCAGTGCTTATGCGATGCAGAAACAAATAATAAGCTTCACTTGATCAAACCAAAACTAGTTTATCAGCCATCCGCAACGAAAACACAACGAACAGATATCATATTCTGTCGTCTCAGAATAGGACACACATATGCCACACACAGTTGTCTGCTAACTGGTAATGAACCACCAACCTGTGGTAGATGCGGTTAAAGGCTCACCGCCATCCACACCCTTCTGGAGTGTCGAGAAGCGAAACAGAAATAAACGCTTTTTGTTACCATACCGGTAGCACATCCGCCTTCATACTGTAATATTTCTTGGTAAAGAACCGTTGTTTGACCCCAGAGCAGTCCTAAGTTTCTGAAACGATGCTGTCTTACATGTTGTTAGCCCTACGAATTTGTCGCACATGCTCTCTCCAGTGGATGCCGCTGCGAAAATATTTTTGTACAGCAAATGCATTTAGGCCTTTCTGTTTCAAGGGCTCTCTTAAGGCAGTAGTGCGTCTTGCAAACGTTTGGCTTCATGTATTTTAAAATATCATCATTTTATCCCAATGTATCTTTTGTGTTCTTAGTACTCCTCATTAGTCAATGACATAATTTTATTGCATATAGCTTTTACGCACTTTACAGAGATCGCTTTTAGGCCCATTTGCAGC